>NC_067151.1:13634285-13736785 GCF_903995435.1 Acomys russatus | reverse complement strand
TATTATTTTTATTATATGATTGACTGGGTTCCACAGTTTTGAGATGTGGAGAGGGCCTGTGAGAGCATGCCTTATTCTGATTTCTAGTTTTAGAAAGATCATTACAGGTGACCTGTGCAATAGCAGACAGGAGGCCATCTAGACACAAACAAGACTGTCTTAGCCAAAAGACGGCAAAGAGAAGAAAGCTCATTTGAGAAATACTTACCAGCAGTAACAAGAGGAAAACTCAGTGAGTGCCAATTGGCAGCCTGAGATGATACCGGTCCACCTTTATCATGAAAATTTAACACAGGAGCCCTCAACTCTGTTTTACCTTACAAATTACAAATATGTTATTCCCAAATGCTGGGATTGCAGGAGACCGCCACCGCACCGGGCTCACTCTGGTTCACACACAAATTCGAAGAGTAAGACTGAAAAACCCAAGCTTGTGAGAGGGCTGGGCCCTAATTCTCATCTCTAAGAAAGACAGTGAAAAAGGAGAAACAGGCTGAGCAGGAGTGGGGTGCGGGGTGGGAATAATCTAGCAGAGACTACGGGGTTTCTTTTCCTTATTTTTCCCTGACTGAACTTCTGGAAGAATCTCCTGGTTCATGAATACCAGGGTACAGGAAGGAAGAGAAGAGTGGGGGTGAAGTGGCCTGGTGTCTTTAGCAAAACACTGACAGTGTCTGACCGCTGCTCCACTGGCAGCAAGCTTTAGCACCAGGACTTATCCTTGTCACCGGCAGAGATTGCAAATCCGAGGAGTTGGTGGAACCACGTAGAACAGCTGGATGATAAAACACAATTTAAATTGTGCATTGCTTGATGATCTCTCTCTCTCTCTCTCTCTCTCTCTCTCTCTCTCTCTCTCACACACACACACACACACACACACACACACACACACACACACACACATACCTCTGTCCTCCCCTTCTCATTTCCCCTTTACAACCAGATCTTTGGGGGTGGGTTACCCTTCTGAAATGCCTACTTCCTTCTTCTTTTGTTTTTCTGTCTTGGTCCCTGGGGAGAGTGGAAATTAGCTATGTGTGATGGGTGTGCAGGAGGCAGGCTTTGGTCCTCGTCCAAGAGATAGCAAATCCCCCCAAGAGTAGCTGAAGTCTCAGCATCCCAACCTGCCTCCCAGGAGCAGACAGGGTCTCTCTGTTTCTTTCTCATTGCAAACCAGGCCAGTCCTGTGTTTCGGAACATCATCCCTCATCACACCCAAATAAACCTCTCAAACCTATTCCATGACCAATGACTCCATGGTAAGCTGGGGGCGGGGCTCAGATAGGGCTTGTAGTCAGGCTGATGAGAACAAAGGGATCACGGGAGTGTTTGGAATCTGTGTGGAGATGGTGTTGGTAATGTGATGTAGACTGAAGAACACACCAAGTGAAGGGTGATGACTTGAGAATCGGAAAATGTGCACAGGAGGTGTTAGCACACTCTCTGAAGGATGAGATGGGAAGGCTGCTTTCTGAGATAAGGGCACATGCGTAGGTACAAAGCATGGCTGGGCAGCTAGCTGTTCTGTAGGAGTCAAAAGTAACAGATTTTGGCTAATATAGAAAACCTTAGTTTTCTTTTTTTTAAATTTGGTTTTCAAATGAGTCTATTTCTTTCTCAAATGAACTCTGCTCTGAAACAATGCCATTCATTTGAACAAATGTTGACATATTACAAGCTGAAGATGGCCGATTTTGATAGGTTGTTTGTATTCTGCTGCCTAAGGACTTGGCAAAAAATAAATAAATAAATAACAGGAAGGTAATGGGTTAAAAAAAAAAAAAAACATTTGCTGTGCAAATCTACTAAACTGAGTTTGGTCCCAAGATTCCACTGTGGAAGAAGGGGACTGACTCTGAAAAATTGTCTTCCTGTGGAGGTCACAGCATATATGCATACACACACACACACACACACACACACACACACACACACACACCAATAATAAATTAATTTAAAAGTAACAGAGTCCACACAAAGCCTTAATCAGCAATTCTTTGCTCTGTCTCCTCCTGTATGCCCTTTGCATGTGGCTGATATTTGTCATCCAGGTAATGATGACTCTGGTGTGGTCACAAAGTCCATCAATATCTCAGTGGCTTTTCACAGGGCAGGTCTAGCACTTTCTCATGGCCATGACTACTACAGATCACTGGAATGTCTTCCAAGAACAATTGCTTGATGACCAAGCCAAAGGATGCTCCATTTTGACTGCTGTATTCGTGGTCACCAGGACATGGAGACAAGAATCATATCCTCCACTAGCTGGCACTGGACAGGCAGTTTTATGGATCAGTCTTATAAAATACCATAGATCCTGTGTGTGTAGGCACAGGATCATTCTTGTTCTTAATTTTGTGTGCATATAGAATTACTGTGAATTTTCCATAGCAGAATTCTCTGTTCAGCCTAATTTTGAGCCTCTACATTTTTGCATCATGCACCCTATGCAGTATTCTTGCCTCTTAGGAGATGACAGCATTTACCCTAAAAACCTTATTGGGTCATTGAACATCTTGCAGAAAATTTAGCTGCTGTAGACTGCATGCACTGACATTCTCTGTCTTCTATTCTGACACTTATTAGATGATTGCTTTAAAGCTATTTTTGAAGGGAGGACTTGAAAGAGGAGAAAGGATCAATCACTGTTTAGCCGCCTAGACCCGCTTTGATATACAGTAACCAAAAGTCAGTCTCACCACACCACACAAGGGTTAGGTGAGCGGAGCCTGTGATCTCAGCTGAATTCTTAATACATGATCGGCTGTCTAGCATCCCCATGTAGGGGATGTGATTCAGGTTGTAATAAAAGCCCAGTGCCCCCACTGCTGATGCTACACACAGCCGACTTAGTGTATACCACGTATTGTAGTTTTTGGATAAAAGGAAAAGTATTAGATTATGTCCTACCCTCCTTTCAGTGACCACTTAACCAATTCACTAATCTAATTAGCATCTGGGTATGCTCGTGGGGCAACCCCTTGGACTTTTCCTAGCCTTCTTCAGGAAGTAACTTCCATGAGACTACTGTTTCCTGGTGGTGATGAAGTAATTATGGCCATAACATGGGAAACGTGACGCCGTCCTCACAGGCCTTGGGACATGCCTGCCATCTCATTGTATTAGCCATCAACTGGAATCACAGAATACAGTAAAACAAGGGCTGAGATAGCTTTGTGTGTGACCTCAGCTGAAGAAAATGCTCATTGGCCGAGAGAGGCTGTACACAACCTAGTTTCTCATCCCCCCAGCCTCTGGAACAATAATGCGCTTGCCACCTCAGCAGACATATTATATAATCAATACTTAAATGGCCATTATTGCTGTTGGGCATTTTTTTAAAAAAAATGCATTCAAGGGTCAGAAGAAGCTCCTGGAGACTTGTCCTGTCAGCTAGTCTCATCCCTAGGGAGAGTGTGCTCCTGAAAGTAGTGCAGGGACACTGACAGTCTTTGGAGGGGTTGAGGGCTGGTGTCTTCTGTCCTCCTCCAGGCTCCCAGGCCCAGGGACCAGCCTTGCTGGGGAACCCAAACAGTGTTTAGGGGTCTCAATGACTACTTCTCCTCTGCTTTGTTTCAGGGCTTTCCTCCAAATCCCAGATGCCATGAAGAGCAGAAGTGGAAACACTTTGTCCCCAGAACCACATGACAGGCACTAGTTGGTCAAAAAGAAGCTGGAGATAGCATACACACACACACACACACACACACACACACACACACACACACACACATATATAAATAAAACCTCTGCTATTGAATATAAATGAATGTTTTTGTGGTAAAGATGAGTAAAAGTATCTGATCATATCATTCAGTAGCTGTGAGCTAAACTGCTAAGACAGACAGACCAACAGACAGGCGAGCAGAGGGTGGGGGCTGGGGGAGTAGGTGGGGAACATTTTACTCAAATATCAACTTATGGCTCGGCTCTCAATATTATGCCCTCCGAATGTGTTTTGCTTTGGTTTGTTAACTGAGGCAGCAACCCTGCTGCTGGCTTTTTCCAGAGTTTGTCCTTATTGTCTATTCTGAGTCATTAGTGCAAAGTCAGGATCTTTGAAGAACATGTGCTCCATGTTTCTCTCTAAAGACCTTCCCAATGCCACTAGGATGCATCTCACTCAGGAAGAACACAGCTTGCGGGGTGCATGGAGTGAGACACACATGCTAAGTGCCAACAAAGGGGCTCTCACCACCACTCCCCCAATCTCAAAAAATCTTCAGGCTGGTGTGATTTGTAATCAGCTGCATCTGGGGTCAGAGATCAAAAATAAATGGTGGGCCACAACACGGAGAGCTTTAAAAAAAATAATGTCACATTCTCTCGTTCTCGGCATAAGAAATGGGCAGCTTGTTCAGGGCAAATCATTGTTTGAACTGAGGATTTTATTATTAATCTCTGAAGACTGCTGAATTTAGGGTCACGGCGAGGGTTGATTAGGTACAAGGTGCACGGAGCTCTGCTCTGTCGATGCTATTGAAAGAAGCAAGTAATTTAGATTCCGAATTGGTCTTGGATTGAAGCTCACTCCATTACCGACCATTTTCAATTTCAGCTATACAATAAACAGCAAGCTCGGCGGGGAAATTAGTACATTCGGTAATGTATTGGAAAAGATGGGTGGGTCTTTGACAAGATGACACTTATCACTAAGGCTTCCGTTAATGAAACCCTTGAGTGGTATCTACGTTTGACATATTTTGACATTTTTTGAAATCACATCCAGTGTTTTTCCCCCCCACAATGTTCTTTTTTATGAGTGGGGGGAATCCATCTATCTTTAAAATGGGTGCTACAGTACTACAATATTAATGGAAAAAAATTAGCAAGAGACTGCCAGCCATGGCCAACTGGAGGGGCAGGACACTTCCTCAAAACCAGCAAGAGCAACAGATTCCTGATATGAATTCTATTCACACAGAAGCTTTGGGGTTTCACTAAAGCCTGTTTTATCATGCTGCCTCTAAAAGTCCCTTCCACTATAAAACGTGATCTCATTAATGTGACTACAATTCACATTGCTGGGGGGAAAAATCACCCAATTTTGGGTAATTATTTCCTGAACAAAATAGTTTTCTGTCTTCATTTCCCACCCCCACCCCCCAACACCTTTCCCTTTCTGCTTACAAAGAAACTGACTGTGTCTTCAGGAAGGTAGGACTTTTAAAGAGAAATATAATGAGGGGAACAGAAAATGATGAAGACCATGAACCCCACCAAAAACAGCTGAGGAAGAAAAATTGCAGAGCAATGAAGACATAGCATCAATAGAAGTGCAGGTAAAAGTAGCATCACCGAGAAGGGAAAATTTCTGGCCTCAGTCTGGTTCTGACTAGATCCCAACCCATATTCTCCCACACAGCATTCATGGCTATGGATAATTAAATGCTGTTTTATTGACAAGTGCCCTAGAAAATGGAAAATCAGAAGAGAGAAGAAAGAAAGAAAGAAAGAAAGAAAGAAAGAAAGAAAGAAAGAAAGGAAGGAAGGAAGAAAGAAAGGCTTCCAAACTGACCAAAAATTTAGGTTCACACATTCTGAGGAGTGATTTTTGTTATTTAGTTTAGAGTGCGTGTGTGTGTGTGTGTGTGTGTGTGTGTGTGTGTGTGTGTGTGTGTGTGTGGTTTTTTCCCTGAGTCTGGGTGAAATTATTATGCATTCAGATATTTTAAATCTCACTCGGCTCTATTGTTCCTGTGTGGTTTTCATCTTGGGCTGAGGGAACAATTGTAACAAAAATACAAAGCGTTCTAAATAGGGGGCTTCCTGAACCCCACGGGATGGGGGCATTTCAGTGGTGGGCCAGCCGGGTGGTCCCTCCCAGTTGTCACTTACCCACCACGAGGAACAGGTCACCTTGAGGTTGGGAAGGGGGAAAAGACTTGAGAAAGAGTGTGAGGGGGGCAGAGAAAGCTGAGGGAAGAAGAATGGCAGCTTTGTCCAGGACAGATAGGCTCAGAGAATTCAAAACGCACAGGGAACTTTTTTAACCTCCACTCTGTAGGTGATTTCTTTAAGCCCTCTATAAGGCCCCCCAACCCTTTTTCACTTTCATAATCCAAATTTAAGACCCCTAGATCCTGGACTTAAGGAAAAGGAGATTAAAAAGAAAGTTCTGTATTAGCTTTGAGTCCTGACTACCATCGTCACAAACTGCTGTAGCCAATATTTTTCTGAATGATAACTTTCTTCCTTACCCCATAAAATAATTTTCCCATCACGATTAACTGCAATGGACGCTGTAGTGTTGTGCAGGGGTGTGCTAGCTCAGAGCTTGGTGACTGTCTGCTGTTCTCCATTCATGTGGGGCACAGGAGGAAACTCGGGTGTGTGAGCTGGGTTCAAGGAATGCACACTGTCAGCTGATCTCAAGAGCAACGCTGTGACTCGGCTGGGTTTTTGTTTGCTTGGTTGGTTTTTGTTTTTGTTTTTAACTCTGAGAGTTTAATTTTCTTTGCCAGGCATGCCGATGTTAAAGTCAAAGGTATGAATTAAAGCTATAGAGAGCATAGGTAAAAGCAATTTAGGCACATTAAGAGTAGTGAATTACCAGGAATCTTAGACTTTTAGAAAGTCCTCTGTGCCCTGCAACAGGAATAACAGGGCCGCTGTTTTCTTAGACAAGACATAAAACTAAGAAGAGGACACAAACAAGATGCGCATGAGTACTTGTCACAGCCTGGATTCCCAGTGTAAATCAGAGCCATTGGGCATGTAGGATACAATTAGGAAAGAAATTTATTTTAGGACAAAATGAAATAAATACAACTGTTAGGAGCCTTGAATATCAAAACCACCTATTTGCCCGAATACAAATAAAGACACCTAAAAGTTCAAATGTGGAGACGACACTGACAAAAGAATTTCTTCTTTCCTACACAAAATATTATTCAGCAATAAAATCAAGCTGTCCTTTCCTTGTCCAGTAAGACAAATGGTCTGATAGGAAAAAGAACTTTGAATACTGCCCAACTCAATTTACCTGTCACCCGTCCAGAAAGCTCTATCATCATTTAGTGTCTTGGTTGAATCTCCACTAACAAGTTATTTAACTCTCAAAGCAGCAGTCATTTGTAGCAACTCTGGTACCAACGTCAAAGGAAAAAGAAAGACTGGTTTAAAAAATTGTGCAAAAGCCACTCTGCATTGTAGTCCAACACGTCACAGGGAGAGTATGAGCGTGTTTGTGGCTCTATATGTACACACTCCAAGTGGCCTGGCAGTATACAAAGTGTTTTTATAGCTTTATTAGTGATGGATTTGGGGGGTCTATGTTCACAAAGGCAGCACAAAAATAGAGCCAAGGAACAGAATAAATCAAAGTCCTAGATTAAAACATCCAATTTAAACAATTTTATATAATAAATTCCTGTTTATATATGAAATTAACATGAAATACTTTCTACATGATACTAAATGTATTCCCTAAATTTAAATATCTAAAATGCATTAGACTAATATTACAAGACCGTTATAGACTTTTCTGACCATGCGCTTGTTTATAGACTTAACCATAT
This sequence comes from Acomys russatus, assembly GCF_903995435.1. Classification (NCBI taxonomy): domain Eukaryota; kingdom Metazoa; phylum Chordata; class Mammalia; order Rodentia; family Muridae; genus Acomys; species Acomys russatus. Next base: position 13,729,262 of record NC_067151.1, on the reverse strand, counting down.
ACAAAATGTACTTTTTTCTTTTTTATGGGCCATAAAGAAATGAGCTGTCGACAATTAACTCTTTACACCACATTATCAACCCACTTTATCCACAAGGTATGTCTGCAGTATGTGTAAGAAATAGGTAGGTGCAGTCCTCATCAAATCAGCCACTGGCTCACTCAAAAGACAAAGGCACAAAAATCTGAAATATGTTACATGTATTCCTTCAGACAATACCCAACGCATGGCACAAGCATCCTGAAACGACGGAGCGCATAAGCCCAGAGCTGAGCGCTCACAATTGCGGACTCCCAGGACTTTGACCAGCTGTGAATCTTTGCATTAACTGGTGCCCTCTGCACAAGGAAGCTTCTCAGACCAAGACTGAGCAAATTGAGGGTTCCCTAAGTGTTTACAGTTGGGAGCTGGAACACCCCCCGCCACCCCCCCCCCCCCGTCTCACCGTTCTGTAACCACTAGCCCCTAGTACAGCCTTACTGCAAATTAAAGAAAGCAGCCTCCAAGCACCGTTCTCTTAAAACTGCTGGAAATTCACACTCACTGACTTCATCATGTTTTATTTGTCAACTCTGGTGTCAGCAGAGTTGCATCACAGACCGGGGTGGGGCTGCTAAGGATTCTTAGTAATGACTAGAGCTGTGAACAGCTTACATGGTACTAACAACTGTAAAGTGATGTCAAAAGCCTCACTTCCCACCCTTTCATGCAATGACGTGATTCTCCAACTTCCAGGAAAGCAATAGCTTGAATAAGATATCCGCTCATAGCATCACCTCATAGACCCAGGATTCGTCCCGGGGTGGGGGGATTGGGGTGAGGTGGGCAAGTGGAGGGGAGAGGGAGGAGTTTTAATTTCTAGCCCAGAGATTGCTCTCCTTTACTAAGAGAGGAAAGAAACTAAAACCTGCCCTTGAGCAAAGCGGCTCTGAGATCCACTCTGCACGTGTTGTGGGGCCTCTGCAGCAGCAGGGTGAGATCCTCTTCAGTCAGCCTCATTTTGCCCTCCGAGGTCGCCCCAGTCTATGGTACCTCTTGTCTCCATTCCAGGACATGTCTTCCTTCGGCAATGGCCTGCATTTGGCAAGATCCCTGAGACGTTACCTCCTTCTCCATTTTACTAAGCTGTTAACTATACAGTTAGTGGGGTCGGCACATGGCAAGCACTGCTCTACCAAGCTCTCTCTTTTTTCACTCTTCCCAACACGTGTGAATCTTTTACTTTTAGCTTGCCATTGTGTGTATACATGTGCGTGTGCTCCTTGTGTGTGTGTTGTTATATATGTGCATATGTGCATATGCTATATGTTCAGACACGGGTATGTTGTATGTGAACATATGTATTTTATGTTATATGTGTACATGTGTAGGTTGCATGTGAACATGCCCATGAGGATGTGTGCAGTGGCCGGAGCAAGGCATTCAATGTCCTGCTTTATCACTCTCTGACCTATTTCCATTAGACAGGGTCCCTCACTGAACCTGGAGCAAGGGGAGGGGGGGCTGCCAGCAGGTCCCAGTGCAGGAGTTATAGGTACACGCAACCATGCCTGTGTTTTCATGTGGGTGCTGGAGATTTGAACTCGAGTCGTCATGGTAGCACTGCAAATGCTCTTAGCCACTAAAGCGTCTCCCCAGCCTGATTTCAAATTGTAGCTTTCATCCATACTGGGTGTGCACAGCACTCTCTCATAACTGCTCCGTGTATCATTGTGTAAGTACACAGGCATGGTCATTCCCAGGGTCTTATTTCCCTTTGGTTACATGTGATGCCATGCTTCAAGGACTCTTCTCTATGTCTCCCATGTATCCATGGAGACATTTCTTAGAACATAAGCAAGGGTGAGTTGATAGAGTTCTCATTCATTGTTAAGCATGTCCACTAATGTTGGATTTCTTTTGGACAGAAATGCACAGTAATGCCTCATCCAGGAACACTACTGTGCTGTTAGCTCCAGGCGAGGGCAGCGGCCAACAGCGTGGGCGTCTCACTGATTCTCATGTGTGTTTGCAAGGTAGTCACATTCTTGTCCTTGAAATATCTAGGTACCTTTTTGGGTCATCTTTCCATTGAATAATCGGTAACTTCATACTGGTTTCTAGAAGAGATTTTCACAACCTTGGATCCTGGGCATCTCCAGGCTAATAACTTTAAGATTTTGTCTTATATTAATCAACAAGTAACAGCAGTTTGATATTATTTTATTTACGAGTTTGGCATATTTGAGTGAGGTACTTACTCTTAAACTTAAAAACTTGATTAAATTGGAGTAAATCAGATTGTGTTAATTTTTAGTAGTTTTGGTTAAAAAGACTCGTATTGGTCACATGTGCTTTAAATAGAGTGATGAGGTGAATGGTTTATTAGACTAATAGGAACTTAACATACATAATTCTATCAGTATTTTACTTTGCCCTGGTCATAATTTTCTTTTACCCATAGAATTTATATATGTGTGTGGTTGAAATATTAATTAAGTTTCATTATCAACTTGGGAAAAAAGCAGTTGTCCACATATTTTTATTGTATCTCAGCATGTTTGTGCTTTTATGTTAAAAGATAGAACTTAAATATCTAACTTCTGATCGTATAAAAATGTGCTTTGCCTATTTTTGCACGGTTTTTCTCCTGGCAACCTGGTCAAATTCTCCTGCTGATTGGAATGCTGGCATTCAGATGCACTTTCGGAGTGCTGTCACCTGTGAAGAGGGCACGTGGTTTCCTCGCGTCCTAATCCTCCTCCTTTTACTGATCTCTTTCCTCTGCTCACTGCTGCTAGTTTGAAAGAAGTTTTGAGTGTGGGTACTAGGCTGGAGATTCTGGTGCTGAAGAGAAGGCTCGGACATTGTGCAGTTGACCAGGATGCTTTGCTGTGGCTTTTTCTTTAACCTCTAATCTTTCACACTAACACCCAGCATCCTGGACATTCCCAGCTTAACAATGGCTTTACATGTTTTGCTTATGTCAATATACAAGTGACAAGAATCTGCTGTTAGGAAGTTAGCTCATCTTGGTGAGATTTTTATTGTTATTCCTTTCAAACTATTCCTAGTATCAAACCTTGATCAATTCCAAAATGAATGGCAAAGGCAATGTCTGATTTCCTCATCTGCAGAATGTATTTCTGTAAGGCTGGATGTTTCCGCTCTCTCTGAGCTTATCCAGTAGTACTGACCAAGCCACCCACACCTGTTTCTCTCCTGCTGCACTTAAAACCCATTTGCTGTTGACCTGATTCTTATGTAGCCACAGGAATGTAGCATATCAGTCTTTTGAGTCCATTTGGTCATTCTGATTTTATATGATTTAACTAAACTTTGAAATTTACTAAGACTCAGTTCTGCATGCTCTGCTCCCATATGAGGGTTCATGTCTACACGTAGGCTCTGTCTTCCTGTGACCCTGATGTCCTGTCTGTATCTTCATTGTGAGTCTTTGTGACTACTTTCCTTGATATATACCTTATTTTTCATTTAGCCTTTTATTAGCAAAATACTAATTACTTAAATAATGGATTTCATTATGAAATTTTAGTATATGCATATAATATGTGTCCATCATATTTAGTACATCTTTCTGGTCTTTCTGCTTTCAATTTCATTTTATTTATCTACTATCTATCTATCTATCTATCTATCTATCTATCTATCTATCTATCTGGGGTGTGTGTGTGTGTGTGTGCGCGCGCGCGCGCACAAGCATACATGCACTAGTACATGTGTATGCCCAAGAGCGTGTGTAGAGGTCACAGGAACTCCACATCCATTCACCACATGGATCCTAGGCTTCTAAATCAGGTGGTCAGACTTGGTGGGAGGTGCCTTTACCTCTGCACCAGCCATCTTGCTTATGATCCACCCCCATCTTTTCAATGATAGACTTTCGGCTTTGTTTAGTCATCCGCTTTTATTTTGTAGTTGATCGTGTACGGTCTAGTTTCTGCAATTACTCCGAGATGGCCGGAACAGGCAGGGTTTCAAATAGCAGAGTTGCTGAGGTCAGCTAAGCAGCCACACGCCCAGAAAACAGCAGGGCCTCACCAAAACAGAGGATATATTTTACAATCTGGTAATTCTTACCCTTATTTTTCAAATGGCTTGTATTTCTTAGGTACTTTCCTTACTCCTCTTTTAAAATGAGTTTAATATAGGCATTTATTATAAACCCTATATAGTTCTACAATTCGATATTGAATAATATAGCTTTTCATCCACATAACATTAAAATTTCTAGTGAAAATGGCAAAATAAATAGATGGCTTAGGGCAGAAAATTGTATGTGATTTTCCGAGCTTTAAGAAAAAGTTTCCATTCAAAAGTAAAATGCATCTACATATGGTGGCACACGTCTGTAATCCAAATCCTCTGGTAGGGAAGGCGGGAGGATCAGGAATTCAAGGATAGCCTTGGCTACATAGCTTGACTCTGTCTCAAAATACATAGTAAAAACAAAAGATTTGACTAATTTATGTCTGATATAAAGCAGATCTGATATTAAGACATGGCTGACCTGGCTCTGTGCAACAGCAGCTGAAGGCAGTCTAGCCTAAGCGGCCCAGGCCTCTGAAATCCCCAGGAGTAATCCTGTCTATCTGCACCTCAAGAGGCGGCCACACAGCCCATTTCCAGAATTGTGTGGCCAGCTCTGTTCAACAGCTCTGTGCAGATTAAGTGCTCACCCTGAACAAGGTGGAATTGGGAGGCTCCAAAAAGTCACTCAAGAAGTCTGTGGACACACACACTCACACACACACTATGCATACGTACATACATATATATATATATACACACATATATATACCTACACACACACACACACACACACACACACACACACACACACTTGATTGTACTGGACCCCTGAGCTAAAGGACCCTTGGAAAAGGCCAACGTCATTATCTCTGAAGCCTGGAGTAAAATTCTGTCCACAGGTCCCAGCTATAACCTGTTTCTGGTCACAGAGAGAGGCCCACCATATAGGAGCAATGGTTGAAGAACAGTGTCTGTGAGTTAGTCCTAAGTGGGTGTCTTCATTCAGCCCCTCCCCTCCAGGCTCGGGGATGTCTGTGAAAGGAGAGGAGAACAGACTGGAAGAGCCAGAGGAGGTGGACAACTCCAAGGGACAGACGGGTGTCTCCCTGGCACCCTAAGAAGTCTAATAACACACTTGAACTCCCATAAGACCTGTACAGGTTCAACGCAGATAAGATCCCAGCACTGAGAAGGGGGAGTGGGAATAAAGCTCTACCCCAATCCAAGAAGCTGTTCGAAATTGATACTTGTTGGGAAATAGAAAATTGGTTTTCTCAAATGACACCACATGTTGGCGAGGATGTGGAGAGAGAGGAACACTCCTTCATTGCTGGTGGGAATGCAAACTAGTACAACCACTTTGGAGAGCTATCTGGCGCTTTCTCAGAAAAATGGGAATAGGGCTTCCTCAAGACCCAGCCATCCCACTCCTTGGAATATACCCAGAAAATGCCCTACCACATAACAGGGACATATGCTCAACCATGTTCATAGCTGCTCTATACATAATAGCCAGAACATGGAAACAGCCTAAGTGTCCCTCAGTAGAAGAATGGACTAAGAAACTGTGGTACATTTACACTATGGAATACTACTCAGCTATTAAAAACAAGGAATTCCCGAAATTTGTGGACAAATGGATTGATCTAGAAATTATCATAATGAGTGAGTTCACCCAGAAGCAAAAAGAGACAAACGGTATATACTCACTTATATCAATACACTAGTCCAAGGGATACGTACCATGAAAATCTTTACTTACCAAGAAAGTGGGTCAGAGGAGAGGATATCCGATTGAGACTTTAGGCAAGAGTAGCATGGAAGAAAGAGGAAATAGTAGGACCCACAGGGCCCTGGAAACCTACAAGAAGAACTTTATGACAGGCAGATCTGCATCCTGGGGTCCTCCTCAAACTAAGGCACCAGCCAAGGAGAATATAGGCAGTAAGCTTCGGACCCCTACCAAGACCTAGCCAACGAACATGATACTCTCCACCGTTGAGTGGAGAGTGAGATCTGACTCTCACAGGAACTCTGGTGCCCCTTTTCTGACCATGTCCCCGGATGGGGAGTCCTGGTGGCACTCAGAGGAAGGATAGCAAGTTACCAAGAAGAGACTTGATATTCTGAGAGCATATATAGGGGGAGGAGGTCTTCCTCGGTCACAGACATAAGGGAGGGGAGAAGGGGAGAAATGGGAGGGAGGGAAGAATGGAAGGAAACAGGGGAAGGGCTAACAATCTAGATGTAATATGAATAAATTAATTTTAAAAAAAGTGGCAGAGTGTCACTGTGTATTTCAACCACATTCCAGGGCAGGCTCCGTGCCCAGGAGCAATGGGTCGTCACAAATGTACCGTGTGTGTGTGTGTGTGTGTGTGTGTGTGTGTGTGTGTGTGTGTGTGTCTCGAGGTGGCTTTTATTTCCTTTTGTTTTGGTATTTTGTCTTACTGGTTTTTGAGAGGAGGAAGGGAAAGATCTTGAAGTTGAATTGATGGGAACGTGAGGGAAAGCTGGGAGGAGTAGGGGAGGAGAAAATGTGATCAAAATATATTGCATGAAAATAATTTTAATAAAATAACACTGAACTAATTTGAGTTAAGAGTTAATATTATTTTCAGTTTTTTCAGTAACAAAAATCCCCATATTTCTTTCTTTCTTTTCTTTCTTTCTTTCTTTCTTTCTTTTTTTTTGGTTTTTCGAGACAGGGTTTCTCTGTGTAGCCTTGGCCATCCTGGACTCACTTTGTAGACCAGGCTGGCCCCGAACTCACAGCGATCCGCCTGCCTCTGCCTCCTGAGTGCTGGGATTAAAGGTGTGCGCCACCACGCCCGGCTCCCATATTTCTTTTTAAGTGCCCATATTTCTAACTTTTGCATGGTCCCACATAACAGATAGTTGAAATTTCCCAGTTATGCAAAGAAAACTTTAAAAAATTCGGACCTGAAGCCAGCTTCCTGGGATAGCACAGACATTCACTCTGAGCCTCTGTTTTCCTGCTCTGCTCCCACACCCCTACATCCTACCCCTACCCCCCCCCCCACCCCTGTAATGGTTCTCAGATCAGCCACCTCAGCCAGTCTGCTGGAACTTTGAGACTCATTCTTGATTTAATTGCTTTTAAAAACATTTACTTGTATGTCTGTGTCTCTCTATGTGTGTCTGTGTGTCTCTCTGTGTGTATATGCATCTGTGTGCTTATGTGTGTGTGTGTGTGTGTGTGTGTGTGTGTGTGTGTGTGTGTGTGAAGTTGCACACTACATATGAGTGGGAGTCTGTGGAGGCCAGAAGATTGGCATAGGACCTCAGGAGTTGGGCAGGTGATTGTGTGCTCCCAATTATTTCTTTTATATGGGTCCCTAAAATGCTTAAATTTGGCATTAGATTTATTCTTCGTGCTCTCATTATTTTTTTATCTCAGTGGGATGGCCTCTGGGGTCGACAAAGGTATAGCTGATTTTTTTTTTAGAGATGGGAAGTAAATAGTCCTTGTTAAATTGATACTGGTTATCTCCCTCTACTCCTCCCTTTCCTCCCCCCCTCTCTCATTTCTTCTCTCTTATTCTCCATCTTTCCCTGTCCCTTCTCACATCTACACAAACTGACTATTATTATTATTGTTGTTGTTGTTATTATTATTATTATTATTAGTTTTTCAAGACAGGGTTTCTCTGTGTAGTGTTGGCTGTCCTGGACACACTTTGTAGACCAGGCTGGCCTCGAACTTACAGTGATCTGCCTGCCTCTGCCTCCAAAGTGCTGGGATTAAAAGCATGCACCACCTCCACCTGGCTCTATTTTTTAAAAGATATATTTATTATTTTACGTGTCTGAGAGTTTTTCTTGCATGGATGTATATGTACACATGTGTATCTAAGATCTGAGGAGGTCAGAAGAGTGTTAGATACCCTAGAACTAGAGTTACTAGACAGTTGTGGGTTGGCATGTGTGTGCTGGGAACTGAACCTGTGTCTTTTGGAAGAGCAGCAAGCAACTAGTGCTTTTAACTGCTGAGACATCTCTCTCCATCCCACAAACTTAATATTCTTTACAGCCTTAAACTAAAAATCTCCTATTTTACTTAGCCATAAATCAAGTAAGAATATCTGTGAACTACTCATAATGAAACGTGAGTGCATTTATTATGTTATTCATTGAAACAATAATCTTACATTTTTATTCCAACCAGTAATGCATTGATTGACTAATAGGTATGCAACACTGTTAATAATGCCAAGGATTTAAGGATATAATACAATATGTTCTTATGTGAAAAAATGAAGATGTGAAAAGTCTGTAATATAACCAATAGATCAAGTCTAAGAACACACAGAATATAACAAAAAGCCGATAGCATCAAGAATCTATTCTATAAAATAACAGTATGATTTCTGAATCTAGATAAAGAAATGGACATCTAAACCCGAAAGGCATTTAGACCCCAAATAGACATGAACAGAGACAACTTTCTATGGCATATTATGTGCAAGACATCAAAACATAAAGCAAAGAAATAATGTCAGAATCTTTGAGGGAAAAATGCTAAGTTGCCTACAAAGGCAGAAGCATTAAAATAATATCAGGTCCCTCTTGTGAGCAATCTAAATGCCACAGAAGCAGAGAGCAGTCTATTTCAAGCCCTGAACACAAATAGCTGCCGACCAAGATTGCAATAGCCGTCAAAGCTATCTTTTGAAATTGGCAGGGAAATAAGGACATTTAAAGGTAGATACAAACTAAGCTGTGGCCACCAAGGCAGGAAAGTTAAAGGCTTGCTTTCTCAGAGGAGAGGAGTATGCGTCAGCCATAAGGAACATTGAAATGAACAAATGTTTTGAGAGACACAGATAAACAAAGGAGAAGAATCCATCACGTCCAACTTGTAAACCAGCAAACCTCAAATACTGATAACCGAGGAGGAAAATTTTAATAGAAGTAGAAAATAACAAACAACATCACAGGGACTAGTAAAGGTCCCTCGGTAGTAACCTCAATGTAAATGACCCCATCTCACAATAAAGAGACACATACTGGATGGGAAAAAAAAGATCTATGCCTTTAATCCCAGCACTCAGGGAAGCAGAGGCAGGTGGATCTCTGTGAGCTCGAGGCTAGCCTGGTCTACAAAGCAAGTCTAGGACAGCCAGTACTACACAGAAACACTCTGTCTTGAAAAAAACAAACAAACAAAAAACAAACCCCAAATCCAACTGTCTGCTGTCTCCCAAAAACACATCTCACTGATAAAGACAGCCACACACTAAGAGTTAAAGCACAGAAGCCAATCCATAAAGTCAGTGGAAGCTGAAAACAAACTGGCATAGCTATTGCTCTTTGTTTTTCCTTGATGGGCATTAAGCACAGGTCCTTGCACATGCAAGCATGTGCTATGACTGAGCTATACCCTCAGCCATCTCCTTTTTCTTAGATGAGGTTTTCCTGTGCCTCTTAAGCTGTCCTCAAACTAAACTTCTCTCTTTTCTGCCTACAATGACCAAGCATTTTGGTGACCAGGATGCAGCACCACAGCTAGACTTGTGTTCATTTGAGACAGTTCTCACAAGGGGACAGACCATAGATATCAGCCTGACAAAGCACATGCCAGACCAAAATTAGAAGAGAAAAAGCAAGCTACTACATACTAATAAAAACAACAATATTAGCAGCTGATGGCCACTGGGAAAGGGTCAGTTTCCCTTATAATGTGGCCCGTGCTCTGGTGTGTGGCTGTAGACCAATGAGCATATGGGAAACTCTGACTGAATTCATGGATTATAAAGAAAAAAAAAAAAAAAAAGACAGGAAGATGGAGGCAGTTGGAGGTTTAGGAGAAGCTGAAGGTGAGGGAGTAGGTATAGATAGATGTTTTAAGTTGATAGAGATGAGATATGATAGACATGATTTACATTCAGAATTTTAGACTCATCAAGATAGGAAAGATGTTTTCTTCAAAGTTGCCAAATACAAGTAAGAAACACACTGTGACTGTAACATTAATATAATTCCTGAACGTCTCCTGGTTCTTCCTGCTGTATATAGTTTGTTTCATTTATGTGTAAATAATATAAATGTATATATAAAAATTAAAAAATATTTAAAAAGGAAAAATTCCCAAGTAAAAAGTAAAAGAAAAATTTAAAAGAAAATATAGCTATAGTAAATCTACAGGCTATAACCATTGATTTTGTAATTTCATAAAATAAACACTTTGGGAATAAACAGGCATATAGATTGTAGTACAATAACAATGGGTAATTTTAACGTCCGCTTTCATCTTTAGATAGATCACACAAATCAGAAATCAATAAGGAAACTTCACATTTAATCAAATAGACTTAAAAGTAGAGTTAATAATTATCTATAGAATTCTTCATCCAAAAAAATATAGAATACACATTATTCTCTGCAGCCCATGGAACCTTCCCTAAGACAGACCACATACTAGCCGAGAAAAAAAGTCAACAAATACAACAGAGGGGTAAGAATTTCTTGTGTCTTCCCAGATCACAGTGGAATAAAAGTAGAAATCAGTAGCCAGAGAGATCACCAAACACAACAGTAATTGGAGATGGAATAATACATTTTGAATGACCAATGAGGTCACAGAAGAAATGGAAAAGAATCTAGAATCAAATGAAAATGAAAGGGCACAGCAGGGGCAGCTCTGAGGTGACAGTCTACAGCCATGAATGCTCACCTTGGGCTGGAGTGGCAGCTCAACAGGCAAGGGCACAGCTACTCTTTCATGGGACCCAGGTTTCATGTTCAGCCCCCACACAACCACTTACAACCACCTGTAATCCCAGTCCCAGGGGATCCAATATCCTCTTCTGGCTTCTGTGGCACTGCATGCAATTGGCACACAGACATATACATGTAGGCAAAGTGTTCATACAAAGTGAAAAACATTTGCAGAACCTGAGATGTCTCAAGTGAATAATGTGATGATGGAGTTTAAGATCTTAGAAAAAAAAAAAAAAAGCAAGCCAAACTGGAAGTAGTGGATAGCAGGAGATAAAGATGGGGTAGGAATTCACGAAATGGAGACCAAAAGATTAGTATAAGTCGAGGGGTAGGTTTATTGAAAAGACAGTCAGGAGTCACAGTCCCCTAGCCAAACTAACCAGAAAATAAGAGAGGACACACAAAGTGATAGAATTAAAGGTGAAAGAAGGAGAACTGTACAATTGATTCTAGTGACGCCCAAAGGACTAAATTAAGATCGCAAAAGTTTGCAAAGGGTGGCTGCTCTCAGTGTTCTTCCTCAACACAGTGCTCAATGTCTTAGCTAGGGCTAAGTGGTTGGAAGACTCTAGAGGCTTTCTCCTAAAGACCAGGAAGCCCTTAGAGCTGATAAACACTTCCAGCGGCTTGGCAAGAGACAAATTGAATGCACCCAAGCTGGGGCAGCCACCGTGGAGATCAGCATGAAGGTTTCTCACAGAGTTAAAAATAGAAACTAGCATACGGATCTTGCTGTATCATTCTTAGGAACCCAGGGGCTCTGAACCAGCACACCAGAGACTTATTGCTGTTATAGTCACAATAGGAAAGAAACAGAGCCAGCCTACAGGTCCGCCAACAGAGGAGCAAACAAAGGACATGCATGCATGCACACAATGAAATGTTTTGAGCCATAGTTAGAAGTGAAATAATAATACTTCCAGGAAAATGGGTGGACCTGGAGCTGGTGCAGCCCCTGCACTTTGTTACTATCTTTCAGTTTCACAGACATATAGGAATAACTGGGATCAAACAGGCAGAAGATTGTGGGGCCAGATGCTTGGAGGACAGAGCTTGTGCAGGGATGGGCCAATCAGGTTAGTGGAGAAAAAATTTCTGGAGAGCACAATGATAAATAGTGGATGTCAGTGAGTCAGAAACAAACACGGAGCCTTGGAGCATATCGTGCAGAATCACATGCTAAACCAAGCCTACGGGAAACTATTTAGCATCAGAAGGCAACAGACTGACAGCTGGACAGGTGGCCAAGAATGTGGCTTAAGCATGCTCAGTCCGGTGATGGTGCAGTTAGCAACATGCTTCCTGTGCATGCATGAGGACCTGAGTGTGGTCCTCAGATAGCCATGTGAAAAGCTGGGTGTGGCAGTACACACCTGTAATGCCAGCACTGGAGAGACAGGGGGCTAGGAGGCCTTCTGGGGCTGAAGTCCAGCAGCGTAGCATTACCAGTGGATGCCAGGTTTCAACAAATAAGGTTGAGACTGATAGAGGAAGACATGGAACATTTCCCTCTGGCCTCCACATGTGCAGGCACATGCATAGGTACATACACATGAACATGTGCACACCACCACCTACACACACACACACACACACACACGTGAACATATTCTAACCTAGAATGTTTCAAATTACAGTAAATCTCAGTAATGTGATACAACAAAGTATATCACAAGCTATATGTTAGTGAGGCGCTGGCCAGGATGTTCAGCACTTTATCCCTGTGATATATATGTGTGTGTGTGTGTGTGTGTGTGTGTGTGTGTGTGTATTTATTTATTTTAAGGGATAGTAGCATGGTTTGTCTGGAAAAATGCCTGGCCACAATTCACAGTGCCCTTCAGTACTAGGCTTATTAGAATTTAAGCACCTCATAGGCATGATTGAGCCTTGAGCTGAGAGAGAGAGCGCGCTAAAGCGAATGAGAAGCCTTCCATTAAAGCCTGGAGGAATAAGAGGCAGAGGCCAGGCAGGGAAGCGTGTTCAGATTGCAATCTTCAAAACAGCTCTCTGAGAAAACTCCTCCCAGGAGGTGCCTGAGCAACCCCCAAAACAAAGGCAAGGGGTGGCTTCTTAAAACCATTTAGGGGTGCCAGGAAGTATCACATCACATGATTCCCTTCAGCACAGTGTATGTGACAATGACCTTGAAGGAGTCAGGTACCAGGTAGAGCCATAAATGAGGAGCTGATGCTGAGCCACATCTAAGATAGGTCCATACCTCTGTCCCAGAGGGAGCAGCTGGGTGGTGTGGTCTGACTCAAGCTATGGGACTCTGGCCTAAAGAAGCAGACCCACATTTTAACAGACTCCATCCCAGAACCAAAGCAACACCTCAGCTACCTTCTGGGGAACTGCTGAGTGCCATGAAGGGGAGGAAGAGAAGAGGCGAACTAGACCCCACTTTCGTTCTGTTTCTGAAGTTCACCAGATACCCTAAGCTAACTTAGAGCCTGGAAAGTCAAATCTTCGAAGGTTCTTGCAAGAAGTGTTACCCCAAGTGCTACCCTAAAGGAGGAAGCAGAGTAGTGTGCATGTGTGTACAAACGCAGATTTGATCATCCAAAACACGATGTCATATAGGCTCCCAATGTGCTTCAAGCTGAAAATGCATCTTCTTAACCTGAAGAAACATGGGTTCCCTCCCTCTTTTCTTTCCTTCTTTCTTTCTTTCCTTCTTCTTTCTTCCTTTCTTCCTTCCTTCCTTCCTTCCTTCCTTCCTTCCTTCCTTCCTTCCTTCCTTCCTTCCTTCCTCAAGAGTTCACTATGTAGCTTTTGCTGTCCCAAGGGCTAACTATGAATGAAGACCAGGCTGGTCTTGAACTCACAGGGCTTCACCTACCTCACCACCCCAGTGCTGGGATTGTTTCATCTCTCTTGGCAGTCATACACTCTGCACATATATATTCCACACGTCTCAGATCCATGGAGAACATCGTCATGGAAGTCACTAGCTATTATCAGCACATGTCGTGGACCCAGAGGTCTGTGCTCCTGGCCCAGGGTTTCCTGTTCTGCTGCTTCAATAACACCATTCTGTCCTCTAAATGCCTAACTCTGCAGGGTGTTTTCAGAAACTCAGGGGAGCCAGGTTCCTACGATAAGCCTCATTTGTTAAGACCCTAATGTGGGGGTCCTTTTCACAGAGATGCAAGAACTGACTGGTACCCTGCCCACTCTTCCCCTGGTTCTGCCTCTATCTCTTCCTCTCTCTGTGTCTGTCTCTCTGTCTCTGTCCGTCTGTCTGTCTGTCTGATCTATGTTTTTGTCTCTCAGTCTCTCTCTTCATGTGTGTGTGTATGTGCACGTGTGCACTCATGCATGCATGTGTGCACATGTGTACCTCCCTTCTCCCTTTTGGAAGTCACTGCCATGTTTATTTTGCTCGAGTTTCTTCCCCTACACTTTCCACCAGCAGCCATTCTGCTTTTAAATGTTTGCTGTGTATATTTATTATATGCAGCATTGTGTAACCCCAGGATATTTTGGTGCAAGTGTTTACTGTATGGCATCCATATCCATCCATCTGCCTCCTCTTTCTCTCCTCTCCTTCCTGTCGGTCTCCTTTGTCTCCTAAATTGTCCACTTTCTGGTCTACTTTCCTCTAAACACATATGATTTTCATGTGTACTGTTGCCCCTGTTCTCTCTGCCTGCTCCCACTCTAATTTAATTCTACACAGAGCGCACTGTCATACCTCAGGAGCTGTCCTACTTGCAGCAACAGCATTCAATGTCACTTCTCTCACAGGCACCCATAAGGTATACGCATATATATGCAGAACACTCAGAGTAGATATCAAAATAACCTCTGTATATAGTATGCATGCACACGTGCACACACATGAGTATACACACACACACACACACACACACACACACACACACACACACACACACTGTTGAAACTCCAAAGTCACAAGCTCACTCTAAACACTACTTTTTATTTTGATCTGCTCTCCCCAGATTAGCTCAGCCATGACCCATGAAAGCGCTCTGAGTAGGGCAGCTGGGATGTCATCAAGATCTCATCTCTGCCCCTTGGAGAAAAATCAGAGAGCATGTGAGAGGGCCAGAGAGCCGGGCTGTGCTAAGGATTCACTGCTTCTCCCAAGGAGGCATGAGGTGATAACGCTCCCTCAATTTTTATTCTTTTGTGAATTTCCTTTTGGATCTATCATACAGGGCACTGAGATGAGCCCTCTTCTTCCCAGAGTCTCACAATAGAAGGGAAGGGGTCATAATCACCCCTAGGTTAAAGGAGCTAAGAGCCAGCCAGAAAAGATAAGAACACACCTCTGTGCTTAGCGGTCTTACTGGATGCTACACACAGGTACAGTACATACGCATGGCCTGAGACGGGCTACAGGCCACACAGCACTACCACAGTGGACTTCTTAGTCTACACCCTGGGTGACAGAAGTTTACACACCCAGGTTTCTGAGATATAAGGCAACAGGGCTGACAGTACCCATGGTGACTCATGCCACTGATGTCTGTGTCTGAGTGTGGCAGCCGGTGCACACAGACTGTAAATTGTAGTGTGCGCCTCTCCAAAAGTGGGCAGAGGTTTGCCGAGGGTCACAGGTGTGTGTGTGTGTGTGTGTGTGTGTGTGTGTGTGTGTGTGTACTGGGTGGTCGGGGGCGGTGAAACAGGCCTAGATGTCAGCCTTCGTAAACTGTGTCAGCTGCAACAGGTTCACCGGGCAGCTTCAAGATTCCATTTTCTCATTAAGAACAAACGGGGGGGGGGGGAACAAACAGGGGAAGGATGCTCATTTCATGTAGTTGCCAGGAGTCGGAAATGGGGTGTCATTGATGAAAGCACCTGGTGGCCTGCGGGACAGCCACTCCCTGCTTGTCCCCCACTCCACACACACTGCCTTCTTTTGACTTTGACTGTAGCATATGTTGGGAAGGAGGGTGGATACTTGTCCCAAGGTAATCAGTAAGGATTAAAGAGATGATGTAGTATCCAGAATGAGGTTGGCACCAGAGACTCAATAAATATGAGTCCTGAACAAACCTGAAATATGATAAAGATCTCCTTTGTTATTTTAAACTTTTCTCCACATAATACGTTTTGAGTATGTTTCTGTCCTTCCCCAACTTCTACCAGATCCTCCCCACCTCCCCACCCATCCAACTTTGTTTTTCTCTCTTTCAAAGAGAGACAGACGGATTGACAGACAGAGGAACACGTAGCCACTGCACTGAAGACCTTCAGAGGCGTACCAGGCGCTGCATAGTGGGTGATAGTGCAAGGAGCAATTATATGGTGGAAAGCTGGTAGATACACAGAAGCAGAGTGGTTTGTGCGTATAAAGGGAGGTGGAACTGGAGAGGCGATGGTGGTGAGGATCAGCCTAGTATGAGTCCTCTCCTCTGCCACCTGAGGCCATGGCGAGGTCCTGGCCCATGCTGCCACAGCGGGCCACGCCTGCGTCTGTGGCCCTCAAACAGCAGCATTCTATGTCAGTGTCAGTGGTCCATGTTTACCACTAAAGGCCAGGAGGATGTCTCCAGTCTAGGCTGCCTCGTGGGGCCATCTTGATGCACTTGGGAGAACTAAGCAATATGGGAGAGCAGCCCCGAGGGTAGGAGAGTGGAAGACGTGTCCCTGTCCCTCACTGGCTACAGCACTTGGGAGGGTGGGACAGTAAAGCTGGCTTTGGTAGCATGAGCACAGGTGAGCCAGTCCCAATGGCGTAAGCTGGGGATAGCCAGACCCACCCCTCCCTTGCCAGCTGCCACAAGCAGGAGAGCTCTCCCGACCCCTCACATGGGCAAAGTTGGCAGATCTGGCCCTGCTTAGGTGAGCATGGGAGAGCAGGTGAGCTGACTAACTCAGCTTCCACTCAGACTTAGATCCAGGGCTTTGAGTTGGCTCAGCCCCAACACCTATCCCATCTATGACCTGCTGGAGCCTGTGAAAGAGCTGGTCCTACAGATCCAAATCTGCAGGGTCTCCAGGACACAAAACAACAACAGGATATCTGAAAGGATGTGTGGTGAGGATCCAATATTGATGATATATCAGAAACCAGAGGCCTCAAACCACACCAATGTCTCATTGCAACAAACATTTTAAAATTATTTATTTATTTTATTGTTATTTTTATGTTTATATTTTGCTTTCTTTGGGGGGGTTGTAATGGCAGGGGGCTGATATGGAGGGATGGGGAGATGTGTGAGATTGGGGTGCATGATATGCAATTCACAAAAAATCAATAAAAGGTAAAAATGCACAACTGAGGGACACTTAGGCTGTTTCCATGTTCTGGCTATTATGAATAAGGCTGCTATGAATATGGTTGAGCAAATTTTCTTGTTGTGTGCTGGAGCATCTTCTGGGTATATTCCAAGGCGTGGAACAGCTGAGTCTTGAGGAAGCCTTATTCCCAGTTTTCTGAGATAGTGCCAGATAGATTTTCAAAGTGGTTGTACTAGTTTGCATTCCTGCCAGCAATGAAGGAGTGTTCCTCTCTCTCCACATCCTTGGCAGCATATGGTGTCACTTGAGTTTTTGATCTTAGCCATTCTGAGGGGTGTAAGATGCAATCTCAGAGTTGTTTTGATTTGCATTTCCCTGATGATTAAGGATGGTGAGCATTTCTTTAAGTGTTTCTCAGCCATTTGATATTCTGCTGTTGAGAATTCTCTGTTTAGTTCTGAGCCCCATTTCTCAATTGGGTTATTTGGTTTGGTGATGTTTAATTTCTTACTACTCACCTATTAAAGACAAGGAATTCCCGAAATTTGTGGACAAATGGATTGAACTAGAAATGACCATAATGAGTGAGTTAACCCAGAAGCAGAAAGACTCAAATGGTATATACTCACTTATATCTGGACACTAGACCAAGGGGCATGTACCATGAAAGTCTTCACTTACCAGGAAAGTGGGACAGAGGGGAAGACTTCCTATTGGGACTCTAGGTGAGAGAAGCATGGGAGAATGGAGAAATAGAAGGATCCAGAGGGTTCTAGAAACCTACAAGTAGAACATTATGATGAGCGGATCTGGGCCGAGGGGTTCTGCTCAAACAGTGGCACCAGCCAAGGACAATACATGCAGTAAACTTTGAATCCCTACCCAGATCTAGCCAATGGACAGGACATTCTCCACAGTTGAGTGGACAGTGGGGACTGACTTTCACACATACTCTGGTGCCCCATATTTGACCACTTCCCCTGGATGGGGAGACCTGGTGGCACTCAGAGGAAGGGTAGCAAGCCACCAAGAAGAGACTTGATACCCTATGAGCATATACAGGGGGAGGAAATCCCTCTCAGTCACAGTCATAGGGGAGGGGAGTAGGGGGAAAGTAAGAGGGAGGGAGGAATGGGAGGATCCAAGAGATGGGATAACTATTGAGATGTAATAGGAATAAATTAATAAAATATATTTTAACAACTGCACAAAAATAAAAATCAAAACAAACAAAATGCCAAAACAAAACAAAACAACCCACCAAAAACCCATAGTTCTCCTTTTGTATTGGCCAATTGCTCCTAGGCATAGGGTCCGCCCTGGAGTGTGCTTGCTGTACAGAGTGACACTCTATTGGAGAAAACTGACTTTTCCTTTGCCAAAGGCTATCAACTGTAGACAGACTCTTGCTGAGGGGTAGGAACCCATGCCCATTTTTTCCTCTCTCAGTTCTGGGACTCAGTCTAGCTTAGGCCTGTACAGGTCCTGTGCATGCTGCCACAGTCTCTGTGAGATCATACGGGCATCGGTTCTGTTGTGTCTAGAAGATGCTGTTTCCTTGGACTCGTTCACTGCCTCTGGCTCTTACAATTTTTTTCTGCCTCCTCTTCCATATAGATCACTGAGCCTTGAGGGGTCTGATATTTTTTAAACACATGGATTTATTCAGTATGTGTGTGTGTGTGTGTGTGTGTGTGTGTGTGAGCACGTGTGCGCACATGTGTCATGGTGGGTACACACATAGAGGTCAGAGGACAGGTTGTGAGAGTCAGTTCTTTCCTTATACCACATGGATCCTAGGATTTGCACTCACGTCATTAAGCTTGGTGGCAAGTGTTTTTACCCACCAAAACGCATTCCAGGCCCGCTATAAAGGCTGTTGGAGCTCACTGCATGCTCAGGTTCTCCTGGAGTTTGGCGTGTTCTCCATCACCTCTTATCTGACACCTTCTCACATACTGTTGACTTAAAGTACACAGCCTGTCACAATCTCATTTCCCCTCCGAGTAGTCTCCATGAAGGATGCAGGCTGGCACCTGTATTCGTTATCCTCCACACCACTGTGGCAAGACACCTGACCGGAGACAGCTTGAGGAAGGGAGGGGTTACTGTCTCCGTTTCCGGTAGTTATTAAGGGCATGAAAGGCAGTAGGAACACGGGTGGCTAATCACACGGTCTACACAGTCAACAAGCAGGGAGCAGAGGAGAAGAGGATTAGGGCTGAGGTCCAATCTCAGATTCTGCCCCTGAGTGACCCATTCCTCAGGTGAGGGTGCTCCAATGAGGGTGCTCCACCTAAGGGTTCCACGGCTTTCTAAACTCCACCACCACCTAGGAACCAGGCCCTCACATACACGAGTCTGCGGGGCCATCTCACAGCCCAACCACAACAGTGTTTAGAGGAGAAGATATAGGGTAAAGAAATGAAGTTACATTAAAACAAACAGACAAACAAATCAATAATCTATCCCAACACTTGCCAGTGCAGTAAAACAATATAAAAGGCACATACAACCAACTAGATTAGACTCACAACCACTCAACGTGTTTCAAGAATACTAGAACACTAGCGCAAACCTACTTGTCACAAACCACAGATTCTACTCACACGCCCTACCAGGCAACTAGCAGAGAAGACATGGATGGCAGGAGTGGATGGTGCCTGAAGAGTCAACACAAACTCTTCAAGAGCTGTGGAGGAGAAATGAGCTGACTAGGTGGGAGTGGCTGGCCTTCACTGTGAGAACAGTTGCTGTGGTGTGTGAAACATGCCTCAGGCAATGTTGGGGTGACCCCTGGATCAGGCATCTGTCTACACCCAATAATCTCAGAAGGTCTTCTATCAGCCCTACCCTACCACCTCAGGTCCTAGGAGCTCAGACAAGCAAAAGTCCACAAACTCTCCCTTTATAGAAGAGAGAAGGGAATAACTCTGGAATGGAGTGGCAAGGAAAGACAGCAAAATTTAGCTGTGTGGATGGACAGACATGTTCAGGATGTATGTGGCCATAACTCACAGGCTATTTTTCAGCAAACTTTTCCTTCGGAAGTCGGAAGACTACAACAACATTCTGAAATAATGATAAAAATACAGTATAGTAAATACACGAACCAGGAACATAGTCATTTATCAATCATCATCATTATCAAGCATTATGCACTGCACATAATTATATGTGCTTGACTTCTCCGTGACTAGATTCTCGGTACTTCTGTTTATACTATCACCACAAACAAGCGAGCGGTGAATTGTGCTGCATAGCTACAGCGTTATGGGATATGAGGTGCTTTGCGTGTCCAGTACTGTCACACATGACCACTGCCACATGGGCGATCCATGGTGGACCAACATTTTCCCACTCTTCTCTCGCCTTCCACCCCAGAAGTTCAGCAGGCACTCCTCGTCCATCCTTTCCCCTCACAGTGAGCACTTTTAGATGTGCTCAGTTCTACAGCCTACGTTTCTGTCTGGCAGTGGTCCGTGGCTGCTTGCTACTGAAAGTGTGGGTTGTGAAATCACAGCCTCATCTGGCAGTTGCCAGCAAGGTAATGGCCCTGGCTCCACCTCAAGATGCCCTGATGAGGTGTGTGCTTAAGTTTGAGGTGCTTTTCTCTAGCCAAGTTTCTAGGGCTCTTATGGGAATTAAGAAATAAGACAAATGTGTACTTTACTTACTAAAACCTAGTAGACAAACTACCTTGTCTTTGTATCAATGGAGAATGGTATTCATCCACATAAGACTGTTCAAATGCAGGCCTGCTTTGGAGAGGGGGTAAGATGGGTGGCATAGTGGGGGGGTCTCATAGAACAAATATCCAAAACCCAGTTTAGCCCATTTTCACCGTTATATAAGTGGGTAGTTCCTTCACCTACCCCATTGGCATTGGTCTTTGTAACTACTGTTGGTCTCAAAAAGGGTAGAGTCTACACCTGTGCCCTGATGTAAAGGGAAGGACTTCAGACTGTCCGTAGACTCTGTATCTATCCAGCCACTGCTTTGGTCCACTCCTGAAATAAGAGACACTCTATTCAGAGAATACCAAGGTTTCCGGAAATAGCATCCTGGCATAGAGATCTCTTTGGTTCATCAGAAACTACCAACACCCAAAGCTCTGCTCTCACAGAGTGTTAAAGGAGAACTGACAACAGGGCCAGAGAGCTCATCCAAGCTCTGTTCAGAGCCCAAGTGGGTTGTCCACAGAGGAGGGCGCGGGCAGGAGTGGCTCTTCATTTTTTATGCCAAGTATTCTTAACTCTATGCTCGATTTTATTTCATCACCTTCCTGCTTCTATCCCCCACCACATGACATGGATAACCAGCCCGCCCCAAAATATGCACGTAACTACTCCAAACCAATGTGTGTACACAACTACCCTGCCCCAATATATTAACCGAATTACAGTTTTCATATTGATGGCCCTGGGTCAGGAATGGTTAAGTCATTCCATGTTAAATAATTTAATGTTACAGGAAATTCTTGTCATTTTGTAAGATGTGTGTATTTTATTTTGCCAAATAATGATAGTTATATAGTCATATGTATACTTCTGCCTTGTTTGATACAATATTTTAAGAATGAGAAAATAAGTAAGAAGAAAGGTATTCTTTTTTTTTTTTTTCACATAAACTGGTTATTTATTAGCATGGACCATTGAACAGTGGCTTCCAGCATGCTGGGAGTGAGGGGAGAGAGCTGGCAAGCAGTGGGTCTCACTTCTTTGACCCATTCTTGTTGAAGCCTCACTTGGCAGAGAAGCCATGAATAGGATTGGTCTTCATAGTCCAGCATTGGCTTAGTCTGCATGGCCACCCAGTCACGATCAAAGGTACGAGGGATGGGGTCATACACATGGCTCTTCTCCCAGATGAAAATGAGAGCAATGAAGCCGAGGAAGAACATGGCCATGCCCACAGCTGCCTTCCACTCACTGTGCTCGTGTGGTGCTTGCTCATGTTCATCTCAGCGAAGCTCTCATTACACTGGATGCAGCACAAGTGGACTTCCTTATCCCTGGACAGGCTGCTCCCTCCAGTCGGGCTGCTCCTTCTCCTCAGGGCCTTCTGCCTGGCACACAGCATCTTGACATGGGCCACAACAGGCAACGGGTAGTCACGCCGACCGACATAAGTAGGGGCAGCATAGTCTTCACTCTTCACAACACTCACATGTGCTCAAACACACAAGGAAGTGGAAATGGCTCTCTTGCCAGTTAGGGTGAGTGCCATGGTAGCCAACGTTCTGCCACCGCTGCCCTGCCAACAGCCGCGACGGCAAAAGCTGTGACCGCCCTGGCAACAGTTGCGACTCTCTTCACCCATGACTGCTTGCAACCAGAAGAGTACAGCCACACTGGAAGAGCCATTATTATTCTTATTGTTTGTTTGTTTGAAACAGGGTCTCTCTGTGTAGCCCTGGCTATCCTGGAACTCACTCTGTAGATAAGACTGGCCTCAAACTCAGAGATCCTCCTGCCTGTTTCCTGAGTGCTACGATTAAAGGTGTGCTCCCACCACACAGCAGAAAGGTTTTTTTTCCTTTCCTTTTCTTTTTTTTTTTTTTGTTTCTCTTTATTTTATTTTATTTTTTTTTATTAATTTATTCTTGTTACATCTCAATGTTTATCCCATCCCTTGTATCCTCCCATTCTTCCCCCCCCATTTTCCCATTATTCCCCTCCCCTATGACTGTTCTGAGGGGGATTACCTCCCCCTGAATATGATCATAGGGTATCAAGTCTCTTCTTGGCAACCTGCTGTCCTTCCTCTGAGTGCCACCAGCTCTCCCCCTCCAGGGGACATGGTCAAATGTGAGGCTCCAGAGTACGTGAGAGAGTCATATCCCACTCTCCACTCAACTGTGGAGAATGTTCTGACCATTGGCTAGATCTGGGTAGGGGCTTAAAGTTTACCACCTGTATTGTCCTTGGCTGGTGCCTTAGTTTGAGCAGGACCCCTGGGCCCAAATCTGCCTATCATAATGTTCTACTTGTAGGTTTCTAGGACCATCTGGATCCTTCTACTTTGCTATTCTCCCATGCTTCTCTCATCTAGAGTCCCACTAGGATGCCTTCCCCTCTGTCCCAGTTTCCTGGTAAGTGAAGGCTTTCGTGGGACATGCCCCTTGGGCTAGTATGCAGATATAAGTGAGTATATACCATTTGAGTCTTTCTGCTTCTGGGTTAACTCACTCATTATGATCATTTCTAGCTCAATCCATTTATCCACAAATTTCAGGAATTCCTTGTTTTTAATAGCTGAGTAGTATTCCATAGTGTATATGTACCACAGTTTCTTTATCCATTCTTCTACTGATGGACACTTAGGCTGTTTCCATGTTCTGGCTATTATGAATAAGGCTGCTGTGAACATGGCTGAGCAAATTTTCTTGTTGTGTGCTGGAGCATCTTCTGGGTATATTCCAAAAAGTAGAATAGCTGGGTCTTGAGGAAGCCCTATTCCCATTTTTCTGAGATAGCACCAGATAGATTTCCAAAGTGGCTGTACTAGTTTGCATTCCCACCAGCAATAAAGGAGTGTTTTCTCTCCCCACATCCTTGCCAGCATGTGGTGTCAGTTGAATTTTTGATATTAGCCATTCTGATTGGTGTAAGATGGAATCTCAGAGTTGTTTTGATTTGCATTTCCCTGATGACTAAGGAGGTTGAACATTTCTTTAAGTGTTTCTCAGCCATTTGATATTCCTCTGTTGAGAATTCTCTGTTTAGTTCCAAGCCCCATTTCTCAATTGGGTTATTTGGTTTGGTGGTGTTTAATTTCTTCAGTTCTTTATATATTTTGGATATTAGACCTTTGTCAGATGTAGGGTTGGTGAAGATCTTTTCCCAGTCTGTAGGCTGTCGCTTTGTTCTCTTGACAGTGTCTCCTGCCTTACAGAAGCTTCTCAGCCTCATGAGGTCCCATTTATTAATGGTTGACATTAAGGCCTGGGCTGTTGGTGTTCTGTTCAGGAAGTTGTCTCCTGTGCCACTATGTTCCAGGCTCTTCCCCACTTTTTCCTCTAAGTGACTTAGTGTCTCTGGTTTTATGTTGAGGTCTTTAATCCACTTGGATTTGAGTTTTGTGCAAGGTGACAAATATGGGTCCAGTTTCATTTTTTACACATAGACCTCCAGTTAGACCAGCACCATTTGTTGAAGATGCTATCCTTTTTCCATTGAATGGATTTGGCTTCTTTGTCAAAAATCAATTGACCATATGTGTGTGGATTCATATCTGGGTCTTCGATTCTATTCCACTGATCAACCAGCCTGTTGCTGTGCCAGTACCATGCTGTTTTAATTACTATTGCTTTATAGTACAGTTTGAGATCAGGTATGGAGATTCCTCCGGAGCACCTTTTATTGTACAAGATTGTTTTAGCTATTCTTGGTTTTTTGTTTTTCCATATGAAGTTCAGAATTGAACTTTCAATGTCTTTAAAAAATTGTGTAGGTATTTTGATAGGGATTGCATTGAATCTGTAGATTGCTTTTGGTAGGATGGCCATTTTTACTATGTTAATTCTCCCGATCCATGAGCAAGGAAGACCATTCCATCTTCTCAGGTCATCTTCAATCTCTTTCTTCAGAGTTTTGAAAATTTTTTTCAAACAAGTCCTTCACTTGCTTAGTTAGAGTGACTCCTAGATATTTTATATTGCCTGTGACTAATGTGAAGGGTGTGGTTTTCCTAATTTCTTCCTCTGCAAGCTTGTCATTTGTGTATAGGAAGGCTACAGACTTTTTTGAGTTAATTTTGTATCCAGCCAATTTGCTGACGGTGTTTATCAGCTGTAGGAGTTCTCTGGTGGAATTTTGAGGGTCACTTATGTACACTATCATATCATCTGCAAATAGGGATAATTTGACTTCCTCCTTTTCCATTTGGATACCCTTCATCTCCTTTTGTTGTCTTATTGCTCTGGCTAGAACTTCGAGTACTATATTAAAGAGATATGGAGAGAGTGGGCAGCCTTGCCTTGTTTTCAATTTTAGAGGAATTTCCTTGAGTATCTCACCATTTACTTTGATTTTGGCTATTGGCTTGCTGTATATAGCCTTTATTATGTTGAGGAAAGTGCCTTGTATCCCCAATCTCTCTAAAACTTTAAACGTGAATGGGTGTTGGATTTTATCAAATGCTTTCTCTGCATCCATAGAGATGATCATGTGGTTTTTTATTTTCAGTTTGTTTATATGGTGGATTACATTGATGGATTTCCGTATATTAAACCATCCCTGCATGCCTGGAATGAAGCCTACTTGGTCATGATGAATGATATCTTTGATGTGTTCTTGTATTTGTTTTGCAAGTATTTTATTTAGTATTTTTGCATCGATGTTCATAAGAGAAACTGATCTAAAATTCTCTTTCTTTGTTGAGTCTTTGTGAGGTTTAGATATCAATGAGACTATGGCCTCATAGAATGAATTTGGTAATTTTCCATCCATTTCTATCTTTTGGAGTAGCTTGAATAGTATCGGTATTAGCTCGCCCTTGAAGGTCTGGTAGAATTCTGCAGTGAAACCATCTGGCCGTGGGCTTTTTTTGGTTGGGAGACTATTGATGATTGCTTCTATTTCTGTAGGGGAAGTGGGACTATTTAGCTTGTTTATCTGTTCTTCACTCAACTTTGGCAAGTGAAATTGATCAAGAAAATCGTCCATTTCCCTTAGATTTTCAAATGTTATGGTGTATATGCCTTCAAAGTAGGATCTTATGATTCTTTGTATTTCTTCAGTGTCTGTTGTTATGTCTCCCTTTTCATTTCTGATTTTGTTGATTTCAATACTGTCTCTCTGCCTTTTAGTTAGTTTGGCTAACGGTCTGTCTATCTTGTTGATTTTCTCAAAGAATCAGCTCTTGGTTTTGTTGATTCTTTGGACTGTTTTCTTAGTTTCTAATTTGTTAATTGCACCCCTGAGTTTGATTATTTCCAGACGTCTACTCCTCTTGGGTGTTTCTGCTTCTTTTTTTCCTAGGGCTTCCAGTTGTGTCATTAGGATGCTTATGTGCGATGTTTTCAATTTCTTTTTAAAGGCACTTAGTGCTATGAATTTTCCTCTTAGCACTGCTTTTAATGTATCTTACAATTTTGGGTATGTTGTTCCTTCATTTTCATTGAATTTCAGAAACCCCTTGATTTCTTTCTTTATTTCTTCCCTGACCCAAGTGTCATTTAGCAGAGAGTTGTTTAGTTTCCACGTACGTGTAGGCTTTTTGTTATTTCTGTTGTTGTTGAATTGCAGCCTAAGAGCATGGTGATCTGATAGGATACAAAGTATTATTTCAATCCTCTTGTATCTATTGAGGCTTGCTTTGTGACCTACGATGTGATCAATTTTGGAGAAGGTTCCATGGGGTGCAGAGAAGAAGGTATATTCTTTCTTATTTGGGTGAAAGATTCTATAGATATCTGTTAGATCCATTTGACACATGGCATTGGTTAATGATGTTATTTCTCGGCTTAGTTTTTGTTTCAATGACTTATCCTTCCATGAGAGTGAGGTGTTGAAGTCTCCCACTGTTATTGTGTGGGGATTGATGTGTGGTTTAAGCTTTTTTTTTTTTTTTTTTTTTTTTTTTTTTTTTTTTTTTTTAGCAGATCTTTTACAAATGTGGGTGCCCTTGTATTGGGAGCATAAATGTTCAGAATTGTGATGTCATCTTGGTTGACTTTACCTTTGATGAGTATGAAGTGTCCTTCCTCATCCCTTTTGATTAATTTTGGTTGAAAGTCTATTATGTTAGATATTAAAATGGCTACACCTGCTTGCTTCTTGTGACCATTTGCTTGGAATATTTTTTTCCAACCTTTTACCCTGAGGTAATGCCTATCATTATGGGTGAGATGTGTTTCTTGAATGCAGAAGAATGTTGGATCTTGTTTATGCACCCATTCAGTTAGTCTGTGTCTTTTTACTGGAGAATTGAGACCATTGATGTTGAGAGATATCAATGACCAGTGACTGTTAAGAGTCTTAATTTTGATGTTGTTTCCAGTCCAGTGTTTGTGTACTTGTGTTTTTGCCATGGGATAGTTATCTATTTCCTGAGTAGTTTTGGTTGTAGCTTGACCCTTTGGGATGGAGTTTTCCTTCTAGTACCTTCTGTAAAGCTGGATTTGTGGATAGGTACTGTTTGAATTTGTTTTTGTCATGGAATATTTTGTTTTCACTATCAATGGTTATTGATAGTTTTGCTGGGTAAAGTAGTCTGGCCTGGCATCTGTGGTCTTTTAGGGTTTGCAGGATCTCTGTCCAGGCCCTTCTGGCTTTTATGGTCTCTGCTGAGAAGTCAGGTGTAATTCTGATAGGTTTGTCAATAAATGTTATTTGGCCCTTTTCCCTTGCAGCTTTTAATATTTTTCTTTGTTCTGTATGTTTTGTGTTTTGATTATTATGTGACGGGCAGTTTTTCTTTTCTGGTCAATTCTATTTGGTGTTCTGTAGGCCTCTTGTATGTTTATAGGCATCTCTTTCTTTAGATTGGGGAAATTTTCTTCTATGATTTTGTTGAGAATAGTTTCTGGGCCTTGGAGTCTGATATCTTCTCTTTCTTCAATGCCTATTATCCTCAAATTTCTTCTTTTCATGGTGTCCTTAATCTCTTAGATGTTTTGTGTCAGGAGTTTTTCAGATTTGGCATTTTTATTAATGGTTGCTTCAAGATCTGTGATTGTATCTTCTAGACCTGAAATTCGTTCTTCCATCTCTTGGATTCTGTTAGAAAAGCTCACCTCTGTGTTCCTCGCCTTCTTCTCTGAGGTCTCATGTTCTTGTTTTTCTTCTGTGTGTTTATCATTGAATCCATTTTCATTTTCAGATCTTGAACTGACTTTTTGATTTCTTTCATCTGATTGTTTGTATATTCCTGAGTTTCTTCCATTGCCTCATTATAGGTCTTTAGAGCTTGAACAGTTTTATTTATTTCTTTCATCTTGTTGTTTGCGTTTTCCTGCAATTTTTCCAGTTCCACTCTATATGCTTCTTTTATGTCTCTCACCTGTTTGTCTGCATCTTCCTGCATTTGATTATGAATTTTATTTGTTTCCTCCATTACCATCCTTCATTACTAAGCATTTGAGGCCATTTTCTTGTATTTCCATTATATTTGAGTTCTCTGGATTTGTTTCTTTGGGATAGCTGGAAACTGGAGATGCCATGTTGTTTTGGGGTTTTTTGCATATGCTTTTTCGCTGTCCTTTAGACATCTTGCCGTCTTTGTTTTTGTTGGGTAGCTTCCAGAGTTGGATGGAGGGAGTCTGATGATAGATTCACTTGTTTTCTCACGATTTCCCTAGGCTGGGAGCTCCAATGCTTCACTGGTGTGGATGTTAGGAGCTTAGCCCTGTTGTTTTGGACTCTCACAGCCAGTGATCTTCAGCTCCCCTGTGCTGTGGGTCCTACAATCGTTCTGGGTCTCTGAATGAGTGTTGGTTCAGGCCAAGGTTCCACATCCTTCTGTGTCCCCTGCCAAGTCCAGCCTGGAACACTGGGCCCGAACCTCCGGCCAAACTCAACTAGATTCTTGGGGCCTGAACCATCTGCCGAGCTCAGCTAGGGATTCTGGGCCCAAAAATGCACACATGGTCCAGCCAGAATTTTTGGGCTGGGACTATGCACCAAGCTCAGTTAGGGGCTTTTGGTTCAAAGTGCGTGCTGTGGTCAGTTATTGATTCAGGGCTCGAACTGTCTGCCAAGCTCAGCCAGGAATTCTGGATTCAAACTGTACACTGTGTCCAACCAGAGTCTTAGAGCTGGTGGAACTGAGTGCTCTGCCCAGCCTACGTCACAGCCAGAGAACTGTGGCTGTGCTGAATTAGCGCCGGTGGTGGAACCAAGCGTTTCACCCAGCCTGCGTCACCGCAGGGAAGCTGCGGCTGAGCTGAGGTGATGCCTAAGGTAGAACTGAGCGCTCCGCCAAGCCTGTGCCACAGCAGGGGAGCTGTGGCCGTGCTGAGTTAGTGCCTCGGGCAGAATTGCTTGCTGGGCTGGGCCAGAACCTGGGACTCTCGGGCCGAACTCTCAGCCAAGTCCAGTCTAGGTCCCAAGGCACCACGCAACCCAAATCCTGCCTAGAGTCCCCTCTCCCGCAGCAACTCCCACTGGCCACCACACCAATCACCCCCACTGGAAGGCTATGAGCTGCAAACCTCAGCCACCGCCGCTGCTGACGCTGGTGTTGCTGGTGCTGCTGGTGTCGCTGCTGCTGCTGCCCCCGCCGCTGCCGCTCCAATCCGAGAAAATCCACGCTTTTCCTGCATGCAGGGGCTCCCAGGTCCTCCGCACCCTGGTCCCTCCGAACCGTGGAGCACTCCCGCTGCTGTGGTGTGGGGACCTCAGTGTTCCTTGCTCAGAAATCTGTGCAATTCCCCAAACTGTTCACTGGAGCCTCCAAACATGGTCCACACTGCTCGCCGCCATCTTGGATCTCTCCAGAAAGGTATTTTTAAATATATAATTTATTTTGGCGTTCTTAGATCACATGGTTTGTTTATTTTCCATAAAATTATATTAGTGGAAATAAAAACGACTGAGGTAGTAATAAAAGGTTACTGGATTGTATGATTTAAAACATCTCTAAGTTATTCTGAAAATTAATAAAATTCATTTAAATTTATTGTGACTTTTTCTAAAATAATGACTAGATAACAACAGTGAAACATTTTAAGTGAAGTAGATGGGTTTGTTTTATTAAACAATATTAGCACCTAGCAATAATAGTTGAAAGAGTATATAATATTTCAATGTGACTCAAGGAACATTGAATATATTTAAGGGTTAGGGTACTGATAAGGCACAGTTTCCAAATAATTTAAAAACAGAGTGTTCTAGAAATGGCTTTGGAGTTAGCAAATGTGAAAGAACAAAAAACTAAAATTTAACCCCCCCCCAATACTATATACAAAAGCAAATTCCAGATGTGTTAGGACATAAATCTTGAATAGGAAAATGTTCCAGTACTGTAAAATGCAGGTACATTTCTGTGCAGTCCTATAGTGTTCAAAGATGCCAGTGTGTGTGTGTGTGTGTGTGTGTGTGTGTGTGTGTGTGTGTGTAAAACATTTGCATATTTTACATATCAACATTAAAGCTATCTATTTGACTAAAGGTACAATGAAATAATTAAAGTATGTTTTAAACTAAGGTAAATGTAGACATAAGGTTAAGTAATTATTGATACACACAACATAGCTTGGAAAAACGATGAGTGAGGGACGGAGGGGGTATTGGTCATATAAAATAGCCAATAAATGAATTCTAAAACCTTTATCAGCCACACAAAATGGCCAAGAAACAAATTCTGAAATCTTCATTACCTTTGTAACTAGAGAAACATAGATAAAACAGTACTTTTTTTTTTTTTTTTTAAAAAGAAGTCTTTTAAACTGTGGTTGAGAATTTGGGGAAAAACAATGCAGGCCTGGCTAGATGGTCATGGGAACGTGCTTGCTGTGTAAGCCTGATGAAGTGAGCTCGGGGCCTGGGATCCAGGCAGAGGTGAAAGGAGAGAGATGGCCCCACAGAGTTGTCCTCAGCGCTCCACACACATGCCACCCACCCACACAATAATAACAAATACATCTTTAAAACCATGGAAGAAGATTTAAAAGTTATTAGATGAACTGATACCAAAATCTTACTCGTAAGCCTAGAGAGTCCAACCTCAGCCAAACATTTGCTCTTTTTTTTTAGCAGTTTGAATTACTTACACTTTCCCTAAAAAACAGTGTCTTCATTAAAGTTTTACTTTTTAATAATATAGAGCTATATACCATATAATTTTAATTTATAAAATACTTTTTACAATTATCATCTCTTTTTTCACTGTTATATCTGCTTGTGATTTATCATTTATTTTTCCCAATCCATACAGACTAAAGTTTGTTTAATTTATTGGCCTATTGAAAAGACAGACTCCAAGATTTAAATACCATCATTTTCTGCTTTTTATTTCAATAGTTCCTGCTTTGTTGTTCATTAATATCTTTGTCTATTTCATGCTTGTTTGGATGTTTTTAGCCATTTAATGAGATGGAAATGCTAATTACCCCGATTGGATTCACACACTGAATACACATATCAAATTACCACAGTGCACCCAATAAACATGTGCAATAACGTTTTGAATAAAAATAAAAATTTTCATGCAAATGTTTGGTTTATTATTTCTTCCATCCTTAAAAATAACATTAGCTAAACTTATGAATTTTCCTGTGTAAAGTAATAACCATAACCTGTATCTTTTGGTGCATATTGATTTAATAATCACTTAGACTTTCAGTTCTTTGACAACCATTTTTCAACAGTGCCTCATCTTGTGATTTGATTACTTTACATTTCTAGTTTCATCGCATCATTGTCAAAGAGTAACAATGGTGCTTTTCTTGGCTTTAAGCTTTCTTGTAGCCTAGGACATGAGTGACTTTCTTAACTTTGCTTTGTTGTGCATATGCATGAATATGTTCATGTTCGTACACATGTGGAGGGGTGTGTGTGTGTGTGTGCGCGCGCGCTGCGTGGCTGGGGAGCCTCATCAATTCTCTTGTGTTACTTCCTGAAACAGTCTGTCTCTCCAGCCAGCTTCCTCTGGTTTCCACTGTGCAGGCACTTGCATGGATGCAGGCTGCCACACCAGGCCAACGGTTTATACCAGATCTGGGGATGCTAACACTTGCCCTCGGGCTAGCTTGGCAAGTGCTCTCTCCACTGAGACACACCACCAGCCTGATAGCATCTCTTGAATACCAACCCTGAAGGTGGGCACAGTACCCCGCAGTTCAACCAGGCTGTCTTGCATAATGTTCAGTGCCTCTGTGGTTCTGTCTCATCAAAATCTCAAAGGAATAAGAAAACCTACCATGACTAGTTTTTAAAATCTAGGACATCAAGCCTTTTGATTTATGCATGTATGTACTTGCCCGTGAGGTGCGGAGGTTCCAGCTGCTTTGTGGGATGAACACACTAACAATGTGAAATATGTGGCTTTTCATTTTTACTCAGACACCGTTATTCACAGTTTTGCATTTTGCCTATTTTTATTTCCCCTTCTGCTACATTTACTCTTTCTGTATTGTTCTACTTTAGGTGTATGTCTTATAAACAACCGGAAGCTTGATTGTATTTTTGAGGCTCAATCTGAAAGATCTGACACTCAATTCCTCAGATTTATTGTAATAAGTATTAACATTTGTGCTAGCTTTTGCCGTGTTGACTTGTATTTATGTTGTTTTGATTATATTTCAGATGTTATCAAAATGAACTCTGCATTTTTGAGTACCATTCTTTTAAAAATTGTTGACTCTCATGTTCTAGTTCAGAGTCACACTATCAAGAGTGAGGTCATCCGTTCCCTTAGATATTAAGTGCCTTGGTCTATCACACAGGTTGGGGTAGGGGTCTGCACTAAGGGAGCCAAACAGAGTCCCTCCATTCAGGGGTGTTTCCTTTTGAAAGACGAGAAGAAACAATAGCAAAGCAAACAGCAAATATTTGGGGCCTTTGGTAATGACTCAGGGGCCACTTGCATTGCAAGGCAAGACCCAGTTCTTTGATGGGAAAAGCTGATTATTTAAAGACCAGTAATGGCCCTCCTTTCACAGGGGTGTCAGAATACCCTCCTGGTGCCACGCAAAGGTCCCGAAGTGAGGAAACTCAAAAGAAGCAGGAACATAGCATGTGCCAAGAGAACGCACACGGGGTCATGCTCGGCAGCCATCCCATGTCTGCAGGGATAAGCAACGCTGATGGCAGTTTCCTTGGCAATCTGTGGCATTTCTGGTACTCTCTGCTCAGTTGTAGAATTAGTGCAGTGTCTTCCCAATGCCAACCACCCTGGACCTTGAAAGTTTCCCTTCTACCACGACTTGATCAAACTCAAAATACCCAATTGGAGCTTGAAATTTCTACCAAGTATAACACTTTCTAAAACAAAGGACTGTCATATATGTGTGTGTATATATATATATATATATATGCTTGTATTTTGGCATCTCCTAATTTGTTACTTAGCAAAATTTTTCCTTGTTAAATTTTCCCCAGTAAAAGATATGTCTTCGTGAATATCATGTTTTTTGATGAAAAGGGGTGGGGGTAGCAAATGCCTGGGAGTCCATTTGGGTGTCATGAAAGCTCATGTGGGGAATAATTACCTCGTTATTCACCACGCTCCTAAAGCTCCAGTTCAAGAACTGCATGCAATTTTTGGCTCTTTCTATATAAAAAAGATTGCCAATTTGGAGCAAATCCAGAGAGCGCCACTAATGACACGCAGCTAAAGGCAGTCCAAGAGAAGGGGGAGTGAGCTGCTGAGAGATCAGAGAGTTGCAGAGACCCAGAAGACTACAAGCCAAGGGGAGAGAAAATGCTTCAGATGAGGATTGCTTTCTGCTGGGTCCAGACACATATACATGCACCTTAAAAAGCACGTATAACAGAGCATGCCTAAGAGTTGCGCATTCAATATGAGAGGATACCAGAAACAGGCAAAATGGTAGACAGTGCTGGAGGATCCAGAACACTGTCGTGGTCCTGCTAAATACCTCAGGCGATGATGTCTGAAGGTGACAAAAATTTCAACCAAAACACTGTGCAGGCACTGGCAGTACATGATCTGGCACAAACTCTCAGACAATTATTTTAAAGACTTTATAGCACAGCACAGTGTGCCACACCCGCTTATACAGGGGCCTGAGGTGGAAATACCCTAAGCTAAAGGCTTGCCCTCAGAGTGAGTTCAAAGTCACCTAGAAAATTATAAAAAGACAATGTCTCAAAATAGAAAGTGTAAAGGTGAGCACTGATGATATGGGTCAGTGGAGAAGCTCTTGTTTTCACATGGAGATGGTGGGGCTCAATCCCCATTGTCAAAAAAGCCAGCTAAACAACATCAGTCACAAAACCACCTTCAGGGTCACCCTTTTTCCTCATAGAAGAGACAGAAAGAATGAGCTCTCACCCCAAGAGAGAGCTGTGGTTTTGGAGGAGACAGCACTCACCCCAAACACAAGCTGAAGAGGCTTGGGGAGCTAGACAGGTAGCACCAGAGCGCTGTCTCAGGTCCTGAACTTGACTCAGGGTGAACAGTCCTGAATTGAACTCCAGCTTAGGGATCTGGCTGGGCCAATGAGCATGCTAGCTAAGACAAACTCTCCAAACCGATAGCACAGTAAGTGTCAGCAAAGGAGACTACATCTGTCCTGCGGCTATGTCAACACCCCAAAACATCAGTGTGAAGACAAGCACTCAGTCCTTAGCTGGAGTCAGACGCTCTTCTAAAGTGTGCCTCTAACTGCTTGAGTCAACACAACCCCGATTCATCTGCTCAGCGTGCTAGGCATTGCGTAAACAGGCTTTCAGCCTTCCCCCTGGCTCCCTGTTTCCATCTTTGTCCTAA
This sequence comes from Acomys russatus, assembly GCF_903995435.1. Lineage (NCBI taxonomy): Eukaryota > Metazoa > Chordata > Mammalia > Rodentia > Muridae > Acomys > Acomys russatus. The sequence continues at coordinate 13,694,873 of NC_067151.1, read as the reverse complement.
CTTCTGTGATTTCCACCTCCGAGTTCCATTCAACTCCCAGGAATGCTCACTCTCTTCAACATGTGCTTGTGCCCATGATGGATCTCTCTGCCCTCGGGTCTCCGCATGCCTCCTGTCCCCCTGCTCATATCTCACCTCTTCTATGAGGCATATAACCCCTTCCCTCTCCACCGTAGTCTTGTCTGCTTAAGGCGGGCCTGGGCATAATACTTATTTGTATTTCTTACCTTCTAGTTTATAAACTAAAAACAAAAAAACAAAAACAAACATTCCTAGATTTTAGTTCCTTGTATTTCTCACAGAGAAATGGTAAGGATAAAGCAACTAACCTATTGCCTAATTTTCCTTCTGTTCCTGTGGTAAACACTATGACCAAAGAGGCAAAAGGGAGGAAAGAGTTTATTTCAGCTTATACTTCCATGTCACAGTCTGTCATTGAGGGAATTCATGGCAGGAATGGAGGCCATGGACACTGCTTACTGGCTTGCTCTTTGACTTGTTCACTAGCTTTTCTTATAAAAACCAGGTCTTCCTGCCTAGAGAGGAGGCCTCCTCCCTCAGTAGGCTGAGCCCTCCCATGTGAATCCTCAGTTAATGGTTGTTCCTACTAGGCATCCCACAGGCCAATCTGATCAGGACAGTCCTTTAGCTGAGAGCCCCTCTTCTCAAGTTATATCAAGTTGACAATAAAGACCCAGCAGTACAGCCATGAAGGCCAATGTGTTAAGTTGAATGTGAGAGGAGGAAAGCCACCAATGAAGATATGGCGACACGGAAGAAACCTGCCAGTTAAGGAAATACTACTGGTACAAGTCCTTGTGTGTGCTACTTGAGGAAAATTATAAAAGTGGAATGATGTGCAACTTAAAATGTTAAAACGGAGAGAATGGCAAGAGTCACCACAGTCACCAGAGTGTGCTTTTGCTTATAGAGCTCACTTCTTCTGGACCCTTGTCTCTGCATAGCTCTTAAAAAAATTTTTTTTATTCACGTTACATGCCAATTGCTATCCCCTCACTCTTATCTTCCCATTCCCACCCTCCCTCACTCTTCTGCCCTATTCCTCTTACTAGACCTCTGACAGAAAGGGCCCGCCTCCCCGACCATATGACCACAGCCTATCAGGTCTCATATGGATAGCTTGCTTCCCCTTCCTCTGTGTGCCACCAGGCCTCCCCACCAAGGGGAAGTGATTAAATCAGGGGCAACAGGTTCATGTCAGAGGCAGTCCCCACTTTTTCCACAACTGTGGAGAATGAGTTGTTCATTGGCTAGATCTGAACAGAGGGTCTAAGTTTACTGGGTGCATTGTCCTTGGTTGGTGCAACAGTTTGTGAAGGACCTCCGGGTCTAGATCCTCTGGCCTTGATGGTCTCCTTGTGGGGCTCCTGAATCCTCTGGGTCCTTCCATCCACCTATTCTTCCATGCCACTCTCAGCACTCCACCTGGAGTCCAGCTGTGAGTCCCAGCATCTGTCCTGATCCCCCAACTTCTGACCTCAGCCTATCAGGTCCCGTTGAGATAGCCTGCCTCCCCTTCCTCTGTGTGCCCACAGGTCGCCCGCCAAGGGACGTCATTGCTTTTATAATGGCTCCAAGTATCACATCTGTCTTCCTCAGTGGTTATGTCTCAAATATTTTCAGTTATTGTATTTAATCCTGTCGTGAAGTCATATTTTACTAACTTATTTTCTGTTATATAGTTCAGTCACTTTTCATTTTTTCCAATTAAAGTTATTTAGCTCTTAATGCTCTGAACAAAATCTTAACATATATCCTTTTAGAAAAATAATATTTAAGATTCCATTTGTTGTAAGTAACCTAGTTTTGTCTCTAATGAGTCCTAATGTTTCTACTTTCTCCAGCTTTATGGAAATCATTTCCTACCTAGTACCTCGGTGACAGCCATTGTGTTCATGGGCTTCTCTCTTGTCCAGGTCTTACCCTGGAGCCCATCACCTGGCTGATGGAGACATCCTAACAGATGTTTTTCAGTGATGCTGGACACACTCCATCTTCCTCAGTCTTTAGCTACTAATTGAGAGGGCTTTAGCTACTAATTGACTCAAAGGCTAGAGTCTTATATCCATCCAGGGCCTTCTTGGTTATGGGAGAGATAGTTCTGCTGATTTTAGAGAAAATACTTTTTTTTTTTTTTTTTGATATTTTGATCATTTTAAAACTGCCACCTACATTATATATTATCTTCTTACTTCTTACCAAAACAAAAAACAAAACAAAACAAAACCCAAAAAACAAAACCAAAAACCAAACAAAACAGCCGGAGGAAGCAAATGCTATTATCACTTTACAGATATATAGTATAAGGTGCTGAGAAGCCAACAGAAAACTAGTGGCTCCCAACATTGCTGTACCAACATAGCAGACAGAAAGCAACAGAAATGTGGAGGGGCATCAGCTTTCTTTCTCCAGGGGCTGAAACCACAGGAAGGCAAAAATCACAGTGCTACCTTGATGAAATCCAGTTACCTGACTTCCCTGGACGGTTCCCCTCATTGACTGGACCATTTTTCCGCGCTGACAAAGCCAGAGATGGTCATCTGAGCCTTTCTGGCATTGTCCACCTCAGCCTCTGGCCCTCTGCCCCTTTCTCCCTTCTTGGGGCTCTTGGTGGCTGTACTCAGCTTGTCATGACAATCAAAGAGAAACTCCAGATCTTAACTTTCTTTACCCATATCTGCCAAAGCACACGTTGCATAAAGTAACACATTCCCAGGTTTCTGGAATCAGACCATGGGGACAGATGTGTCATTCTGGCTCACATGGCTGTCCACTTTGGCAATAGGAGAAAAGTAGGTGACGGTGCTACATGACCTTAGGCAATGTGACTCAAGAACCTTGTTTATTTAATGACCACGAAGCTCCGATCTACTCACCTGCTTGGAAAATTCCCCTCATGGAAGTGCGCATTCATGACACAAATGTAGGTTTCACTTGCCATTTATTAATTTATTTGCCCAAACTGAAATTTCCATTTATTCAATTTGGACAACTCCACTCCCTATTGTATGGTACGTCTGAAACTGCTGTGTTCCTAAATATACCCAATAAAGGATTTTACAGAATTAAATCCTAATTGTAAAAACATGCTTACAGCTCACACTTTGGTGTGGAGTAATTAGTGTAATTAGTCTTGTGTATAGAACCACTGCCCCGAATATCCCCGACAGCTGAAAAGCTACCGCCGTGTGCAAGGCCTCATGAGCCACTTCGTGCAGACGCCCAGGCAGCTGGTGAATTACCTTTCTGCATGGTTGTCAGGAAAAAAAAAAAAAACCTAAAGCTTTGGATTTTTACACTCTGAAAATAAAGACAGATTGTAATATATTCTTCTACAATAACCTGTGAGCTTGGTTTCCTGAGTGTTTGCATAAATCTGGGGTTACACTCAGTGCAACCTGAAGCCAGTGTGACTGTTATCAAATGGGAGTTGTGACCCAGCTTGAAGGGCACGAGGGAAGACCCCACAAAGCAGGGGACTGCGGTCACTTTGAAGTTGCCAAACACCCAGCTTATAATTTGTGAGGAACCCGACAACACACTTGAAAGGCTTAAATGTAAAGTAACAACGCGGTGTACTTACAAAAATAATTTCTCACATTACACCAATTAATTGAAATGTTGTAACATACCATCTTCAACCAAGAACCCTTTCTTCTCTGAGCCCCTGCACCTTTTCCTTTAACAAATAGCGTCTACTACAGCTAACTTCAGAGTCGCATAATCATTGTTTTTTTTATGGAGCCAAGTAACAAAAGGTACAATCAATCATAAATAACAGCATTTTAAAATTCTCATTCCATAAGAATTTGTGGAGTAATTCTTCCTCCTTTGACCCAATGAATAAAAGAAGTCTGCCCTAAACAATTGACTAGAAAGTGAAGACATGGTTTAGTAACTGGAATATCAGAGACTTGTTAGAAAGTATATACATACCTAATGTACGGGTATACTCCCACAGAAGCATACAGAATATAAAGTGAAACGGGCTGCAGAGAAGTAAATACACTGAGATATTTGGAACAGGTGGACCTTTCAAAAAAAAAAAAAAAGGTCCCTAATTATTCCCACACTGTTGAAATTATTTTAATTCTGCATCTCAGCAGATATGTTTCTATGGTGGAAACAGGTGTTCATCAAACGACAGTGATAAAGAGACATTGCAGTCGGGCTTGGAGCCTAGCCCACATCGTGTTGATGACAGATAAATTAGAAAAAAAAAAAAAAAAAAAAACTCCTGTGAAACATCCCACACTTCAGGAGGAGATTACACCTTTTTAAAAGGCAAACATCAAGTTCAATTGCTCATTGTCTGGTGTGTGGTTACGCTGAGAGACGAATCCTAAACATCAATAGAGCTGAGCAACCACCAGATGGGCTCGCGAGAGGCCACTCCTGAACAATCCACCTGCACAAAAAGCAACCGGGGGAGAACTGAAGACGCGCCCCACCCTGCTCAGTTTGGTTCTTTATATTAAGTGGCCTGTGTAATGAATATCATGAGTTTTGGGGAGGTGGTAGGGGAGAAGCAAAGAAATTTTTATCTCCAAGCATATCTTTGGGGGGTTCCAGCAGGCTCCTGGTTCTCTGTGGGTTTCACATGGGTTCCAGGTTCTGTGGATTGTGACAGGATTGCCAGGCCTCGGCGAGTGGCCTCTCTGCATGCGGGCAGAGAACTCGCAGAAGATGGCATGCTGTGTGACCTGGGGCAAGTCAGAGAACTTCTCTGTGCCCTCTCTTTTACAAATGAAAGCTCCTAGATGAGGCTGATTTTGGTTTGACTACAATCTGGATTTAATCCTCACTTCGGCCATAACTCATACACTAAGTGAACGCCATACGGATGCCTCAGTGGGGACCAGCATCTGGCTATAAACCATTTCTACATTCAACGTGCCTAGGGTGCCCTGACGGATCTTTGGATATCTGGTACCACCGCACAGAGTGAGTTGGTGGTGGGCAGTGAGTGTGAGAGAGAAGGAGGGGACTGCATCCTAATTAAGTCTATCATATTAGTTTTACACGGATTCCCCCCAGAACCCTGGGGCTTGGCATGACCAACACATGTAGGGAAATAAGTAAGGGACCCACGTCGCCTGCAGAGCCCATCTCATATTCAGCCCTTCTAGCAGACAAATTTGAGAAAAGGAGAGGAAAGGGCTTCTTTTCGACACTGTATCCTCCTAAACACAGCAGCCTCTGCCTTTCCAGGCTGACTGGCTCTTGCTCTGCCCTGCGGTCAAAGCGCCTTCTCAAGTTTTCTCAGGCTTGATCTTCCAACAGCTCTGGGAGCTCGTTTGCACTATTGTTCCTACCTCACAAATGAGGAACCTGCTGTTCAGAGAGGCAAAGACCATTCTGTGAGGTCACAAGGTAAGCGGCCATCGACAAGCTGTGACCAGGAAGTTGGTTGAGGAATAGGGTGATGCTGTGTGAAACCTGTATACTTTTGGTCCAAATCACAACGTTTCAAATTCATGATCATTGGACAGTCACATGTTTAGTGGAGACCTATTCAGTTCAGACGTCCAACCCTCTCTAGTGCTGGGCAGTGTGGGCACGGGGTGGTCCCATGAGCCACTCTGTTGCTAGGCTAGGAGGGCTGGCGTGTTGGGTGTGTCAGATGCACTCTGAGGTAGGGTATTTCCAGTTGCTTCGCTCGCAACTTATGTGAAGTCAAGAAGCAGTGATGTCACTGGTGGTGGACGTGAAGGCTCACCAGCAGGGCAATAGCAGCTTATTTAAGGCTGTAAGACAACAGTTTGGCTGTTAGCAGAAAGCTTTCCAGTCATGCTATTTCCTGGTTCTCCTTGGATTTTTGTTTAGTGGCTTATTCCCATGATGCTGTTTGCACACAGTGGGTCCACCCCTGGATTTTTTTATTATTATTATAAACAGCTTCTCTGTTCCACAGGTGCTGCTTGTTTTAAATTTTAAATACTGATATTGTTGCCCTGAATCATTTTTTAAAAATCTAGTCCCATTCCTGTTGATGTATTTTATTATCCAGAGGGTAGCTTTTAAATGGAAAGCAAAAATTTATCTGAGGGCTTGTTTTTTGCTTCAAACTTTGTATTTGATATAAAAGTTAGAAATTTAATTTTTCAGTTTTTTCCTTTCCTTTTAAATTGAGAAATTCATAATTCTATTTATAAGTTTAGCAGACTTGAATAACTGTTTCTTGGGGTTTTGGTAGTGTCAATGTATGATACTATTTACAGATGCCCAAGCACACTCAGGTATTTAAAACTACATTTATACATTCAAAGCTTTAAAGCATTTCAGTTGGTTTAATTAGCAAACCTGAAAAAAGCAAAAACCACAATGTTTTTTGGTTGCCAATATAAGCTTTAGTTAGGATTCACCTTAAAAATTTCAACCTAACTCAATTTAATGTATCGATTAAATTAGCCAAGTTAACCTATCAAGTTAACAACTTTATACATTTACATTGAAATGACAAGGCCAGAATATGATCAATGTTGATTTTTAGATACACCAACTAAGACCTAGTTAGGCTCAGCAGGTAAGACAGTAAATTCACAAAGACATATTTTTTAATATAAAAATTGCTTTTTTTGTCTTTTTGTTTACATATTCTTTCTGTTTTTATTTATATGTTTTCTGTTTCTCATAGCCTTTCCATAGTTAACTTAAAATTTTCTTGGGGTAGAAACGCGTGTATCCACTAAAGGATAACGGTTGCCATGGCAATTACCTGAGGCTTCTTAACTGTAAGTCCTTTAACATTGAGGGATGTGACGCCCTGCAGTTATCCTGGATAACTGAGAAACCTATAGCTGAGAGTCTTAGCCTCAGGTGAGAGGAGTTTGGGCTGCAGACATCTTCGTGCTGCTCAGCCAAGCCTGCACCCAGCAGCACCCATCTTACGGTCACCATTTGACAAACGCCTGAATAACATATGACCCGCCTTGTACATGTAGCCCCGGCCATGAATTCAGGTTTGAAATATGATGCGTTTTTATTATGCTCTGTATTGCTTTTAGTCTTTATATTATAGATCCTTTAAATAGCCTTTTTTTTTCTAGTAACAAGAAAAACATGCTCCTTTTGACCTGTAACGACATTTGGGACTGTCTACATACTGAACACTGTTGGAGGCTCCCGGTTTAGCTGAGAAACTGCGTGTTTTGCTTTCTCCCCACTGCCCTCCTTCATCCACATCCCAGCTTCTCTGTTCATTTGAGCCTGATTTTTTCAGGTGTGGTAGTGGCAGGAGCAGGACATTTCACAGTGTTTGTATCCCATTGGTGAGTCGCTGGGAACCCACAGAGAAGGGATGCTAGGTGTATGCGTCCATCGAGCATCCAGAGGCTCTGAATGCATAATACTCAATGGCTCCCCAGAAAAGCTGGGTTAGCACCTCCCTGGCTACTCTCATTCTGTTTCCACAATGGGCTAGTATTTTTGAAGTCTTACCTATTGGAGAGATGCCAGTGGGATCTGATTTTATTTTCATTGTTTATCCAGAGAGAAAATGAAATTATCAGGGGCTAAAGGTTCCAGTGCCCTGACCCAGGTGAGAATCCAGACAGTGAGGAAGGAACGCCTATCTAGCCTGTAAAATGTTACTGATGCATTCCCCAAGTGGTTATTTTACAGCTGTATATCAGGTATATCTGGCTGTGTAGCGCCCAGTTTGTGGGGATTGTTTTTTAAAAGCAAGAATCCATATCTTCATACTTAGTCATGGAACACTGGTACTTTGGTATATGAATTCTCATAAAGTAAATAAATTAATCAGTAAATCCACATTAATAGGAAACTACAGTCCCAATAACTAATTTGTAAGACCTGGGGTAATGCAAACACTATGATAAGATATATTGGCTCGATGGTGTTTTGCAAATAGATTTTGATTTGCAAAACTAACCCACACGATTGCAATCATCCCACATAAAATATTCATATCAGAAATGTTGACTGGAGTGATTGAAAGCCACTCATTTAAAACTAATAAATAAACGCGCTTGTCTCTCTTACAAGCCCGCATCATCACAGCCAATTTACCAGTGTTCTTTCCCATTATTTCTGCTCATTGGCAGAAATGGCTAAGGATAAAATTAAGCTCCCAATATCCTTGACAGATAAGGAGAGATGTATATATTTCCACATGAACAGTCAAGATAGGCATAGCACTTCAAACAGAAGGAACAGGATGAACAAACATGAACGTTATGAAGACCGAGGATCAGGAAGCTAGCTAATATTCACTTAATCTAGTGAGGAATATGAGAGGCCCCTTGGCATGGCTGATATCACTACCGCTACAGAGCCAGGCTTTCTAACTTTAAATCAGGAGCAGATCACTATTCTAGAGAGACGTAAAATTTCCCAGAAATATGCAAACTGGCTTAACGAAGGTGTCCACATATTAGGCACATATAAGTTGCACACAATTTAAACAGCATAGTGCAGTTGAGATAGCGTTTAATAAGCTCTCTTTGGTGAGCAAGCTGGTATCAAAAAATTGACAACATTAAAGTTAGTTGTAGGCCACACAGACACGTGATCTAGCTTTTTCAGGAACTTGTCTCATGTCCTTTCTTTCAGAGACACAAACTGAACCAATATGTAGCTGAGAGGTAGAAGACCAGCACGTTTACAGCCTCGCTGCTTGATTCCAGGGCCCATGGCTTTCCCAAGGATCCTGTAGACCATAATAATCTGGTGATTTGGGGGCATCACTAATGTTCCTTAACCTGCTAGAAAGCCACCCCTGTCTAGGCCCTGCCTCTGCTCCCTTGGCCACCCTCTCTGGAGCTGAATGTAAGCGCAGCCATTAGCTGAGAGGTGTGAGTCATAGTGGAGTCAGTTCACGACACTGGTCCAACTTCGTCCAGCATCAAAGCCATGGAGGTGAACATGGGGTCTTACAGCCCCTTCTGTTATGGCCACAAGTTGTGATGTCTAAAATGCAGAAATAGGAAGAGCACTTTTATTCTAACACAAATACCTGTAATGATGTCAAAAGAAAAGCAGGAAATCATAGGCAGGGTAAATTGGTTTTGAAAAAATAAATAAATATTATTTTCCTTCCAAGGTCTTATCATTAGAAATGCCCCCTTTTCAAGTTTCCAAAGTTCCTCCATCCTCTTTAACTGTACCCCTGTTCTTCCTTCTCCTGTTTCACCCCAAGTCAAAGTTACAGAACAGCCTACAGTAACTCCTCTCTGAGTGATGTTATCATTTCCAGTTTCCAAGAGCGAAGCACCCCAAATCCCGACTGCCAGTAATAAAAGAAAAGGCACAGAGGCACGGTGTGAGAAGCAGGTGTGTGTGTGGGGGGGGGTCAGCATCAAAGGACTGGACTGGTGGGGGCCGTCAAAGGTCTACAGGCAGAGGCAGCTTTCCTCATCCAATCCCGGACTCCTAAACTCATGAGACCGGTACACTGACCAGCAAAGGACAGACTGTTCCTACTAAACAAAAACGAAAGTATTTTTAATCATTTGAAAATAATCTCATCTCTGGTAATTAAAGAAATGAAAACAAAAATAACGCAATGTTTGACTTTCTTGTCAGGGAAACAAGCTGAGCCGTGGGGGAAATGGTCACAATCTTGCATCGGACTAAGGCTGCTCAGTGGTATTTCTCGTCACTTGTGGTGACCAGCCTATGGCCTGGTAATTTACTTCTAGGAGGGCTACAGCATGTGCATTTGCTCCCTTGGCCCAGAGATGACAATGGCTGTGCCATTTACAGAGACAGACCCCAGGACTGCCCAAGCACCCTTTAGTTCTTAGTGGACACTAAAATCCTTCAGAGGATGCCAACGAGCCAGGGTTGGGAGTGGAAACAGTAAATTATTTCACTTTGACATTTTCTTTGGGCTTTTTTCGTGTTTACAAAGAATGTTTATTAAACAAATGAATTGGCTAAAGCCAAATTTTATTTTAAATTTAAATGCTTTTAGAGTTTTAGGGAGAAACAGAAACAAAAAAAGCAGGCACGAATTTTTCCATTTCCTTCCCAGCGCGGGCAGTTTTAAGGGCTGTGAGGGCTGGGAGGCAAACACACTTAGGCTCCTGTGCTGAGTTTGCTGAGCTCGTTCTTGCGTGATGCCACCCTCAAAGAGAAAGAACCAAGCCATCTGTCCCCAGTCATGCATTAGGCACCAGGTCAGTGGTTCTCAGCCTCCTCATGCCGTGACCCTTTCATACAGTCTCAGACTCCCAAACACAAAACAATATTTGTTCTCACTTCAGAAACTGTAATGTTGTTACTATTATGGATCATAGTGTAAATATCTGATATACAGTCCTTGTAAACGGGCCCTTGGACTCCCAAAGGGGTTGTGACCCACAGGCTAGGACCCACTGCAAGCGGTCACTTAATAATAAAAGTCCTTTAGGTCATCATGAAGCAACTGGCAGGACTAGGGTTCTGCTGCCTGTGTCCTGAGTCAATACAACGACCTTTCAAAACCTTGGTGAAGTCACTGTTGTAAGGTCCTGGCATCCTCATGGCCAATCCTAGGCAGCACAAGAGCGTGCGGTCTTATAAATTCCTTGTGTGTGCCAAACACATGACATGGGAGATCATAGTGTGAATTTGGAAAGGGAAACAGTTTTATGGCATCTAACGGAATGAAAAAAAAAATTACCTCTAATCCTTTTGGGAATCAAAGGGGTAACAAAGTGAAACAGTGCAGAAAGACTCACACTCTCAATCCATTTACTACCCAGCCTTGTTTACACAAGATTGATTCACGCAGCTCGCTGGCCACCAACGCTTACTAGCTCGACTTCACCAGAATCCCATTTAAAGAAGTGTCTGATATTTTTTCGCAAATAGTGCTCAGCTGATTAAAGCCTAATTACACACAATGAATTAAAGGTGTGAGTGCGTAATAAAACGTTCCAGCTAAAAGGAATCTGTGCTGGGGTCTGATTTCCAGCCAGTAATTTGGCTGGAATAAAATGGAAACAAGAAAGCAGAATTGTTTAAAAGGTGCGATGTAATGACAACACACATTCTAGGCTGCAAAAAGAAATAGACGAATGCACGGTGCATTTTTAACTGGGATATGTTGTAATCAAAAACAGTCTTTTTTCCTGCCACCATTTATAATAATAATACAAACCACACTCATGGAAGCCAACAGCCGGGGGGGGGGGGGGGACATATTTCCATTTTAACGCTTTTCGATGATCAAAGCGTCAGCTTAATACAATCAGCTGAAATCCATTTACCCGTGAGCACACCACTGTGCCAGGGGGACTGTGCTCCCTTCCAGCCGTATCTATTCTGGAACAGGTGCTACAGTCGTAAATTAATTAGTCTGTGAGAAGCACCTTGTTCCGCATCTCCCCAGGCCTCTTGTGGGTCAGGGCCTGGAGGACTTCGCCATCTGGGCAGAGTTTCTCCCAGAGAAGCAATCAACGCGCGTGCAGATTGCAGCCCACAGAGGCAGGTTCAAATGACAATTAACCTTATTAGGCCTCATTTTTTACAGTTTATAGTGTGTCAACACGCTGGCTCTATAAATGATCCACCACATCAAACAGGTGAAGAAAAAAACACGTTTCTCCCCTTGTTAAAAGTTTTAAAGCCCTCTGGAGAATGAAACACAACATTTAAGCGATGGTGTTAACAACTACACAAATGCCAGGGTTGTTGAGTACAAAGCCAGACTGATGGGCCCGAGGGCCCGCCCACGTGCAGCTTATCCACGCCTGGACACAGATTTCTAGATGTAAATTTGTGGTGGTTGGGAAAAACGTGGGCTGCTTTGCTAACTCTTCCAGTTTTCACCTTGAGTCTCACTGTCTCTCACGGCTGCGGTTTTTTGCCATCTGGCTAACTCGGGGAAACGCATGTTTCTCTATGAGAATTATGCGTTTGCCCCTTTCTTCACCACAGTGATGCACATAGGACCCTGTTGTCCTGGGAATAGAAAATAAAACCAATCAAGACAATTAACATCCCTAGCTTGCCACAAAATCAACAGATATTTAAGCTACAGTTTTAATCAGACTGAGCTTAATTAAACACTTCACAGATGACTCTGTAGCCTGCCACACACACACACACACACACACACACACACACACACACACACACAAAAGCCCACTTAAAAGAAAATCTTTAAGCATAATGTGAGATCGAGTTTACTAACAGACTGCCACAAGGATTCTTGCAAGGCGTCTCTGAGGGTCCTTATTTATGATCTGTGTGTTCACTGTGCTCAGGTCTACTGGGACCCACCCTTTTATCACTTAGAGTTCAGGTTTTTCCACTTGGGAAAAGATGTGCCCTGTGTGCCGGCCTCTCCTTGGTTTACATTCGGGAGCTCCCTGACCATAGGAGCAGCTTCGTCCCTGTGTTGACTCACATCCAGTTTGAAGACATTTGCAAACCGGAAATGTTTGAGACTATAACTCAGGGGCTCATCTGCTTCTGCTCGAAGATACCCAGGGAACCGGAAAAGATGAAGGGAAAGGGAACATCATAAAATGTAGCTTTTTATAGCTTTCAGAGCTAGCGTCAGGGTTGCTGAGATGGCTCTGTCTGTGGCGGTGCCATGCAAGCATGAGAAGATGAGTTCGGATCCCCAGCACCTACATAAAAGAACAGGCACACCAGTGTGTACCTGTGACCCCAGGGCAGAGGGCATAGAGACAGGAGGGGCTTGGGAGACAGTCTAGACCAACTGGCTCTGGGCTCTGGGCTCTGGGCTCTAGGTTTAATGAGAGATTCTGCCTCAAAAATTAGGTAGAGCGTGCTAAAAGAAGACACTCAACACCCATCAGATCCTGGCTTCCATTCATGCAAGCACACATGCACAGACTCACACAAACACATACCACACAACACCATCCCCACACACCCACGCGGACACAAAAACACACAGCAGCAACCGGGATGTGCCATTCTCTCTCGAAATGAATTTCCACTGAAGTTCCCGCTGGCCTTGGGATAGAATGTGTTCAGCTTGGAACTTCCACAGTTACAGTTTAAGGCTTTTATTTTGAACATGCACATATGAAGCTTTTAAGACTTAATGAAAACTTTACTTCTAGTTTTGGCCATCAGAAAACAGAGTAAAAGGAAGAGTAGAAGAATTGCCCTGAAACATCTGGGCACAATCATTTAGGATTAGCTTTAAACTATCAAAGTCATGTTTGTTATCTGGAGTGATGTGTCTTAACTTAAATCTAACCTTGATACAATGGTCTCCTTTAATCAATTTCCTATATTATGTATTAGTGGTATCCATTAAGAACTTGAAGCTGGGAGTGGAAGTTCTCTGGCATTTATCTTGGTATAGAAAAAAAAAAAAATGCTGAAGCGCCTCTTACAAAACAGTGCCCTCTGGTGGACATCCCGTCACCCAGAGACAGCAGTTCTCTTGTAGGGGGTGGGGCTGGGCAGGGACTGAGAGCATGGGGGTGTCTTGGTAATCCCAAAGACAGATGGGCTTGCTTCATTGCAGGCCTATCAGGTGCCAGCCTGGTGTTATACATGTGTGACTAGAAGGATGAGTAAAACAGAATCTTGTCCCTCAAGCGGCTCATAGGCAAACACAACCAAATTTGAGAGAGGAAGAAGACGGAAGAAGTAGGCCCCTGAGTCATTTCCTGAAGGATGCTAAGCCAACCACCCAAACATTGAAGTAGCTGCTGAATGCTTATGAAAAGTCCAAAAGCAAACTGTCAAAACCAGCAGAGGACAGAACCCGTACGACTCTGCTCCCCAAATCCGAGGTCTTTTTGCATTGCTGCCACTCTGAAAGATCTTGATGAGAAAAAAAAATGGCCATAGTTTCTGCTGCCCACAGAAATGCAGGAGAAAGAGATAATTATTTCAAGATGCTCTCTTTGTCCTGAGACACCTTGCCATGAGGCTCTACCAAGGACTTCCTGCAAGAAGCAGGCAAGAGTGTGATGAGAAAAAAAAGAAAAAAGAGTGTGATGAGCAGGCACAAGAGGCTAGCTGTTCACTGTTGGACTTTCTAAGCGTGGCTGACACTATGTTCTATTCTACTTGTCTTCAGCTCTGCAAATCCCCCTTCCTCAGTGCAGAATGCAAGTGTTACTACAGACCGTGGCATCCCAGAAGTCGGTGGTGGTGAAGGAAGCCAAAGCCACACAATCACTTTGGTGAGCAATCGAAAAGCCTGAAATCCAAGAAAGAAACCAAGGGACCGATAAGAGCCCATCTATGATCCTCCATGGCAACAGCCTCCTTTCTGGTTGATCATCGCCATCTGATGTGACATAACAGCCTTACACACAATCCCACTGACATATCTGTTACAACATGATGCATAATCTTAACACACCAATTACTTGTTTATTAGACAAATCTCTTGAACCTCCTTGGATCCAGGAACCATTTGACACTGTATATCTCTCATTTTCTCAGGGAAAAAAAAAATACTGAGCACAGAAATAGTCATTCAACTCATATATACTGCTTGAGTTACTGCTTAAAATATCTACTGTTTTGCAAAGAATAGATTATATGATTGCCCAGATTCAATGGGAGAAGTAGCATAAGGGTAGTTGATAAATGTAAAATTATCAAATGAAGAAATTACAGCCTTGCTGGTTAAACAAAAGTGCTATACAAACACACTACTGAGAACTTATAACATGCAAAAACAAATAAAAATAAGACCAGCGCTGCCAGGAATCTGTAGAGCCTGACACACGTAAAAATGTGTGCTACTGTGAAGCAAGCTAGAGCAAAGTTGTGCCAATCCTGAGCCTACGAAACCTACCAAAAGAGATTATATAATAATAAAGTACTTCAAAGAGATAAAAAAAAAAAATAAGCACAACATAGTTTCCTCAGCACCATTCAGCACCCGTGAGAAAGGGAAACAACTAGAGGGTTTGTGAAGGATGGAAGAGTGGAAGAGGGGAGGGAGTTTTTTAAAGGAAAGAGAGAGAAGAAGAAAACAAGGAAGGGAAGAAGAATAAGAAGAGAAAATGAGAAAATATTGAAAAATAAGGGGATTCTACACAGGTAATTAAAAGATAAGTGTGTATAACGGGTGGGTGCTTGAAGCACACGTATATGAATAAACACGTAAGCATATATGCAAATTAGTGCTTGCCTGGTGTCACCCAATGGGTTGGACACTGTGCAACTGGGGTCATCCCGTGGACAAGCCTGCCTGGAAGGCCATTTTACAGGGATCCATATTAACGCTTCAAAAAAGCAAAATATCCACTGAGCACTATAAAATACAGTCTGCATAGCAAAGATATTTTTAGTGATATCAACACACAGACATGAGCCCCATCATACAATTCTAGGCAGTGGAGGTAATAATTTTCCAAGCCAGCATCTAACCTGGCTGAAGCCCAAGTGAAAGGCGAGCTGGAACACAGGGCAGCTACCTTTAAAGGACAATCTGTAGAACAAAATGTTCTCCTGTAATGAAAATTCATATTTTCGGCGGAGGGGGTGTCAAAAGAGCTTGTCCTTCGTTTCTGAAAGTCTTCCAGTCTCTACTGACAGGGAGAAGCCCCAAACCGTCTCCGTTAACCTCTGATCCTAGCATGAGGTGAGGAGACTCATGCAAACTGGGAATATTTAAATATTCTCTCTGCATAAAAGCTGTTTAGCTGCTGGAATCATTTCCTTGCGCCATCCCAGAGCTGAGGAAGTGGCTGGAGCAGCGGGGGTGGCGCACAGAGGCAGCTGGAGAGGAAGAGAGCTCAGGGGAATCACATTTGAGCAGCCATGGGGGCCGGGGGGACATGACAGAGGAGAGGTCACAGAAGCAGCTGGCCGGACGGAGCCACACAGGGAAGCCTCTCAGCAAGGCGAAAGCAAGAGACAAGACTTACTTAGAGAAGCCCACAGCTTGCAAGCCACCTAAACGTCCCCCAGGGGAACTGAAGTCATTTCTTCCTCTCCATCACAGGCCTCAGAAAATCAGAAGGTACCCTTCAATCACCCGCTTACCCTTCTTGACAACCATGGCCACTGTAGTTAGGCCAACCCAAGATACACATCCACGCCAGCTGTTTCATCCTAGTGTATCCTTCTCCCCAAAGGTAAAAAGCACACCCAAGCATAAGGGGCACCCAGGATTCCTCCTGTATGTCAGGACTTGCTCTCTTTTCTACACTCCACACCCCACAGGCCACAGGTGAGTGCTGCCTCTGTCTTCCTGCCATTCAAGGCCGCCCCAGGAAAGACACCTCCTAGCCAACTTGGATGCACTGCTATGTAAGCAAGAATTAGTAGCAACTGAACATTCCTGAAGGCCTTTGTGTGAAATAGCCGAGTACTCTGAACGTTTAGAAGCCACTGTTCCAAGGCATGGGCATGAGTTAAAGCCTTACCCATAGAAATATTTAGCAAACAGCTATGATACCTTATTCATTTCAATAACCTTTTATATTTATTTATTTATTTATTTATTTATTTTATTTTTAATTTATTCTTGTTACATCTCAATGGTTATCCCATCCCTTGTATCCTCCCATTCTTCCCTCCCTCCCATTTTCCCATTATTCCCCTCCCCTATGACTGTTCGTGAGGGGGATTGCCTCCCCCTGTATATGCTCATAGGGTATCAAGTCTCTTCTTGGCAACCTGCTGTCCTTCCTCTGAGTGCCACCAGGTCTCCCCCTCCAGGGGACATGGTCAAATGTGAGTCACCAGAATACGTGAGAAAGTCATATCTATCTATCTATCTATCTATCTATCTATCTATCTATCTATGTGTCGGGGGGAGGGGGGAGAGTGCATAGCATGCCATAAAATGTGTATGGTATGGAGATCGGAGGACAACTTGTTGACATCGGTTCTCTCTTTCCATCTTCACATGGTTTATGGGGATCGAACTCGGGTCATCAGCCTTGGCAGCAAACACCTTTACTCATTTTCACTGGTCCCGCTACTTATGGGGACTTTTTTTTTTGGGGGGGGGTGACGTCAAGTTAAGTAATAAAAACAAGAAGATCACGTGCCCTCACATAAATACAAGTGAACATTAAGGAAGTAATTTTCAATGAAGATGGCATTATTTTCCACTCCCTTTCGTGTGTCCCAAGGTTAAGAGTAGCATCCCCTCTACAGATAGCACATAAACAAGAAAGTAAACAAGATGAAGGGCAGAGAACGGAAGTGAGGATTTATAATTGCTGCACATTTAAGATGTTCTGGCTACCCACACTGACATGGCTTCCACGCTACCTTGTCTTTAGTGACCCTGAGAATGGGCTGCCCCTTCATGTACCTGGCTGCAGAGGCCCAGAATGCTCAAGAGCTTTGAGTCCCCAGAACTGGGGTTCATGTGTCTATGTGCATGTTTGTGTGTTGTCACGCTCACACCGGTCTCTGTCTCCTACTCCTTCATATTCAAACATACAGGAAGGCGCAGACCACGATGAGAATTAAAATAGGAAATACAAGACACCGAGCAACGTCGTCTGGATGGCTGGGATTAACCACATCATAGAGACAGGGACGGAGCCAGATTCCAAAACCAAGATGTCTGGAAAGCCATCTTGAGATGAAGCTGTTAAAACAGAGCATGCTCTGCTGTCTGCCGGGTAAGATGCTTGATGCCTAAGTCTTCCATGTTTAAAAGAGCAAGCTTCATTTCCTTGACTTCTCCAAGGCAGTACAGTGCCTTCTCTCTGAGAGTCTTCAGAGCTCCCACCACACGGTGTAGACTTTTCCTCTTTTCTTACACAGCAACCTCTCCTAGGAGTTCTGACTCTACAGTAACACACACACACACACCACAGAGAGAGAGAGAGAGAGAGAGAGACAGAGAGAGAGAGAGAGAGAGAGAGAGAGAGAGAGAGAGAGAGAGAGAGAGAGAGAGAGACAGAGAGAGAGAGAGAGAGAGAGAGAGAGACAGAGAGAGAGAGAGAGAGAGCACACTCCCAAATGCATCCAAAAGTGGCCAGTTGTGCATTTCCCTCAAAATGGCATGCTTCCACAGTCTCGCAGTTTCCACGGAAACTTGCGTATGTGAAAAAAGCAAAGCTGCCCCGCACCCCAAGATGACTCTCCAAATTCCTCCTGGAAGCACAGGACCCGGACTTAATGAACGAATGTCTGACTAGTAAGAGAGAAGGTGGCATCTGCTGGCCTTCTAGATGAAGACGCAACACCGCTGCTCAGCTCTGTGACCTAGGAGAATTGGCAGTTTCAGCACCGAGTCAGCCTAGCTGCACAAAGCTTTGAGTCTTCTGTGTAGGTTGTGGCCTGAGCTCAAACATTTCCTAGCTGTGTGGCTTTGGCCAAGCCTTTACACTTCTAAGCCATAGCATCTTCACTCTGTGACGTTTACAATAGTGTGAGTTACTTAAGGGTCTGGTACAGTTCGGTGATGAGGACATGAGGTATGAGGGCATGGCATGAGGCAGCATGCTCCCCAGTGGCTGTGGCTTGTTCCACTTCCTCCCACCTATATCTGGGACATAAGCCCAGGCACTGTGTACACGGCAGTAGGCAGAGCCCATCCCCTTCCACGGCTTTACCTGCTAAGCTCCTGAATGGCCCAGCACAGAAACAGTTGTAAGATGAATTCTACCCCACACAAATAAAACCTGAAGCCTCTTATAAAATCTGGGGGCTTGTAGCTGAGAACTTGCTCCTTTGTGCCGGGTTTCTCCTCGGCAGCTTCTTCAACGTGCTGGAAGCCATCCTCGGCAATAGCGTCTGCCTAACTGAAGTGTCTGACACAGACAAGAGCCTAGCCACTCTCAGGGGTGGGGTCCCTTGGCAAGCTTTACTCCAGTGGCTGGGACATATGGGGGAAGTTTCCAATGGCTTTCTCAGAAAACACAACATCTTTCATTTTCACTGCTGATGCACCCCCTGCCATGTTCTATATGTTTTTAATTCTGAGATATTACTGGCCAACTGTGCCAGTGACATATAAAAATAAGTTAATATTCTGACTTATCACTGGCTATTATTATTAGAAAGCAATGTACCAGAAAACCTGTGTGCTGAACTCTGAATTAGGAAGTAGTTCCGGCAGAGTCTGGTGACCTAAGCCAAAGTGCACATCTGTACATACTTATGTGTGCACAGTGGGAATACACACATTTATACAGACCCATATTAATAATGCATGCCTTCCACCAATGAGGGAAGGAGCCCGTTTATACAAATGATCTTAAAGGCAGGAACGTATAGATTGCAGAAGTGTTCTTGCAAGCCTTAGACAGCCTCGGCTGTGTTGCAGCTGACAGGACCTGCCTGGCACAGCCAGCTGTGACACTTCTCATCACAGGCCTCTTCCTCGCTGAGCACTGGCTGGCGCATCAGGCCTCGCTGCCGTGGGATAATAACTGACAGCAGGCTGACACGCAGCCCAGGGAGAGTTCCATCGGGAGGTCTCCTGGGCCCGGGGATCAGTGGGCTTAAAATATTAGGATGTGATAGAGTTAACACTTGCCCTTGAGCAGATGGTTTCGAACATTCTGTCAACATTGCGAGTGATTACTGCAAACAGATTCTCCGTCCCAGAGGAACTGGGAGTAAAGTGCTTTCGAGCGCTGAGCCTCGGCTGAGAGGCATAAAACGTGTCATTTCCAGAGTCTTCTCTCAGCTGCGGGAGAAGGGCAGGCGTTCCACACATGAGGCAGCCAGAGCCTTAACCAAGTGAGGAGCCCCTGCCAGGCTGTGAGGGTGCAACAGAGACCTGGCTGAATGGGAGCTTGGCCTGAGCCTCCCTAGTCTGTGGTTCTGGAATTCTCTGGTTTGTGGGTTCCTTCATACAATCTCCCAGAGGAATATTAGCAGTTGTAAGGCCTCCAGTGTCTATCATCAGAGGAGAAAACGAAAATAAGACTGCTTAAAATTTTTACCAAATAGAACCTCACACACTGTGTCTGGTCACTTAATATTTATTTCAGAGACAGAGCCCCCTGCTCGCTGTGCGCTGGTATAAAGCAGTGGTGCTGACCTCTTGGACTCAAGCCATCGTGCCGAGTTAGATGCAGATATCATAGCCATGTCCACGTCCAGCTCACTGTTCATTCTCAATCTGGTAAATTCGTCTTGGCAGGATGGAGGGGAGGAGGTCTCTTCAAAAACAAACTACTACCCACTTGCTTTGAATGAACAGACTTATAAGAATGAGGAAATAAAGTTATCAGTTCCTGGGAAACCCGATTCCACAGCTAAAAGAACCGCAGCAACCCGGGCTGAGGCACCAATGACCACCATCCCAGGAAATAAGTTCTGTCTACAAAATGCACAGTGCTGTGTGGAATGCTTTACAGGGACATGAGAGCAATCGCAGACCCAAAGACAAGCCTGCACTTTAGGACGGCACCATAGAAGGACCAGGTGTGGGACCGCCTCCCCACCGCAACCACATCTGATCTATTAGAAAGTAAGACACACAAGCAGCCTCTCAAGCACATCCTGTGTAGAAGGTCATGATGCCAGGTGCTGACTGCCTGCTCCCGCAGCTGATCAACAGAGAAAATACTGACTCTAAAGGCGAATGCCTTACAGCACAGCCAAGCCTGGCGGAACCAGTATGCACAGAGGGTTTGTTTGCTTCTTCACCCAAAGATAAGCAGAGAGACACAGGAACAAGGAATGCTTAAAGGCATACAGATCCAGCCCAGCTCTCATGCTCAAGGCTGCACTAACCTCATCCTGCCTTGGTGCTCCAAACACCTGCACTCCTAAGTCTTTTCCTTGGATTTTTTTTTTTAAATAAGAAAAAAAAAATTAACAAAGTACAATTTGTTGACAGTGTTCGCAGCCGCGCAGTGGGGTGTCCCACCTATGCGCTGTCATGCGTTCCTTGTCGTTTTTTTTTTTTTCTTTCTGCAGGTGCTAAATACACGCTGACAACAACATATGTTACCAATTGAGAATGGTGTTTAAAAAAAAAACCTCGTAATTAAGGAGTACTCTCAGCTTGGAAAAAAAAAATACAGGTGAAAGCTGCCTGTGCCTGAAGATTTGTTCTAATGTAGTTTCCTCTGCCACTGAGGGAGCTCTGAACGTGTAGAGGGAGGACGTTCTTACGATTGTTATCTGAACACAACCGTAATAACACAGAGTCACCGCCGGAAGACTGGGTCTGACATCACCTCCCCACCGCCCCCAAAAGCCTATTTATTTCTTGATTTTTTTTGTTATATTATGTTGTGTTTTGTTTGTGATGTCATGTTTTATTTTGTTTGGTTTTGTTTTCGTGATTCTTATAAAGTTTCTCTTGCTCCTTTTTATATCCTTAGACTTTCTGGAAAATCATGCAAACACACCCAAAAGACTTTATTATGTCACGTACACTTCAAAGTTGTCAGGAAACACTATAAATGGGGCACGGATCTTTGATCTTTTTTGTTACTTTCTAGCTATGTACAAGGTGACTTAGGCACAATTAGAAGGAAGTCAGTGTGATTCCACCCCTGTGAGTTTCAGAGATGGTTTCTTACCACTAGGGGACTTGATAACCACTCCCACATTTTCCCTTGGGGACCAATGATGGGGCTATTGATGACATTTCCAAAAGGGTTTGATTCCATGCTGTAACTGTTGGGCACCTAGCCTTCCTTTCTTTTGTCCTGTTTACCTGAAGAGCCCGACATTCCGTTCCCACCACCTTCCCAGAACAAACTGAGAGCAGGCTACCATCTTGAAAGCCTTTCATCTTGTTTGCGCTTTTCAATTTTGTACTTGGAGATGGGGCTTCCCTGTAACTCACTATGTAGTCTGCATTGGCCTGTGGGGTGTAGCAATCCTCTGGCCTTGACCTTCTGAACTCTGTAGTGACAGTCTGATCTGCCTCACTAGGCTTTGAGGCCGTTTCTTCAGCACCTTCATGGTTTATTCCAGAACTCAGATACCCAACTCTGCCTCATGTCCTTAGAGACAACTGTGATCATATTAAAACAAAACCAAAAACAAAACGTATTGTTTCTCTGGCTAAAATGTAAGTACCATGAAATCAGGAGACACACTGAGTGTGTGTGTGTGTGTGTGTGTGTGTGTGTGTGTGTGTGTGTGTGTGTTGCATACATGTGTATATGCACCTTCACATCTGTGTGAGTACACGTGGAGGTGCTTCTGGAGTCAAAGGTTGATGTCAGGTGTCTTCCTCAATTATACCTCACTTTATTTACCAAAGCAGGGTCTCTTGGTGAGCCTGGAGTTCACCACCTCAGCTAGACTGGCTTTCCCTTGGAATCTTCATCTCTGCCCCGCTGAGCACTGACTGGGATTACAAGTGGGCTGCCACACCAGCCTGTGCTTTATGTGGATGCTGTGGATTTGAACTCTCATCCTCATGTCTTCCCAGCAAAAGCCTTACTCACTGAGCCATCTCCCCAGCGCAGGAGCAGCCTTCATGCCCATGTTTTCTGGAGCTTGGCTCAAGATATAACTCAACAGATATTAATAGACTACGTTAACACAGTTTAAGAAAGAGACAGTTTGTTGGGGATTTTGAATCAGTTGGTTTCAGATGAAACAAAGACTTCGGGGAACACCTCAGGCTATTTAGTGAATGATAGTTTGAGAAGTATTGTTAGTGCCTGGCTGCCACAGTGGCCCCTGGGCACAGCATTGGCATCGCTGGGGAGGTGGAGGAATTCTGATCCTCAGACCCAGCTCAGGCCTACTGAATCAGAACTGCCACCTTCAAGATCCTTGGGAAATCCTTTACCAATTAAAGCCTTTGAGTGCCTGCCTACACTTCCTAAAGAAGGGTCTCTAGCCAGCATGACATGGCACACAAATAGATACCATCAGAAGGTCCTTACGGTGACTCGTTTCAAGCCTCAGGAGGAGAAACTGGGGCTGTTCAACTGGTGCTTAACCATACGTAACTTCTAGACCTGCAGTTCTCGAAATATAGTCCTTACACTGGAAGCCTGGGACTATAAGGCCACTTCAGACCTTCTGAACAACAAATCCCAAGCTCAACAGTCTCTCTTGGAAATGGTCTTGCCACTCTTCATACCACATGAAGTGCCTATCTCTCAGGAAGGACCTAGAAATTTCAACATGCAGTTCTTATTTTAGTTTGACCAAGAACTCCTAGAACTGGCAGTCGGGTTCAATAAACTTCAAAGTCCCAGGCGTGTCCAACCATTGGATTCTGTGATATGATATCATCATTTACAGAGTTCACTCTCAAATTCCAAAGTCATCTCCCAGTTCATGTAAAATTTAAAGTCAGTTCACAGTTTTGTGTTGGGTCACACCCATGACTGTCCTGGGTACAGCCGCCATGGGTTAGATATGGCTATAAGGTCACTTCATCGAGTTCTATTGGTAGGCATGGCTAGGAGCTACTGATTAGTTCCATGACTAAATCTATATGACAACTAAGCAATAGTCTGTCTGTCTGTCTGTCTGTCTGTCTCTCTCTCTCTCTCTTTTCTCTCTCTCTCTGTCTCTCTCCTCTCTGTCTCTTTCCCCCCCTCTCTATCTCTCTGTATCTCTCTGTCTCTCGCTCTCCTCTCCTCTCTCTCTCCTCTCTCTCCTCTCTCTCTCTCTCTCTCTCTCTCTCTCTCTCTCTCTCTCTCTCTCTCACACACACACACACACACACACACACACACACACACATGCAATCACGTCATTAAGCCTTGGGAGATCTTAGTCCATTCTTCTACTGAGGGACACTTAGGCTGTTTCCATGTTCTGGCTATTATGTATAAAGCAGCACTATGGAATACTACTCAGCTATTAAAAACGAGGAATTCCCGAAATTTGTGGACAAACGGATTGATCTAGAAATTATCATAATGAGTGAGTTCACCCAGAAGCAAAAAGAGACAAACGGTATATACTCACTTATATCAAAGCACTAGTCCAAGAGATACGTACCGTGAAAATCTTTACTTACCAAGAAAGTGGGTCAGAGGAGAGGACATCCGATTGAGACTTTAGGCGAGAGTAGCATGGAAGAAAGAGGAAATAGTAGGACCCACAGGGTCCTGGAAACCTACAAGAAGAACTTTATGACAGGCAGATCTGGATCCTGGGGTCCTTCTCAAACTAAGGCACCAGCCAAGGAGAATATAGGCAGTAAGCTTCGAACCCCTACCAAGACCTAGCCGATGAACAGGATATTCTCCACCGTTGAGTGGAGAGTGAGATCTGACTCTCACATGAACTCTGGCACCCCTTTTCTGACTGTGTCCCCCAGATGGGGAGACCTGGTGGCACTCAGAGGAAGGATAGCAAGTTACCAAGAAGAGACTTGATATTCTAAGAGCATATATAGGGGGAGGAGGTCTCCTTCAGTCACAGACATAGGGGAGGGGAGAAGGAGAGAAATGGAAGGGAGGGAAGAGTGGGAGGAAACAGGGGAAGGGCTAACAATCGAGATGTAATATGAATAAATTAATAAAAAAAAGCCTTGGGAGGTCATAGGCAATGTCCTCATCGTGCCAGTTCCAGAGAATACTCACACAACCTGGAGACAGAGCTTAGTCACTCAAGACCAAGAGACACAGTAACAGAAGTGA
Organism: Acomys russatus; assembly: GCF_903995435.1. Classification (NCBI taxonomy): domain Eukaryota; kingdom Metazoa; phylum Chordata; class Mammalia; order Rodentia; family Muridae; genus Acomys; species Acomys russatus. Next base: position 13,670,397 of record NC_067151.1, on the reverse strand, counting down.
ATGAGGCTGCTAGCAGCATAACTCAGCAGGCTGTCTGGGAATTAACTTTCCTTCTAATCATGTGTGAATTCTTCTGAGCAGGTGCCTGTGTGTCTATGTGTGTGCCATGGTGTGTTTGTACAGAGGTCAAAGGGCAATCTCACTGTTGGTTCTTGCCTTCCACCTTGTTTGAGACAGGGTCTCTTGTTCAGTGCAAGACAGGATCTCTTGACTCTTCCGCCATCTTCTGCAGGAGTGCTGGGATTACACGTGTATACACTACCATGCCCGGCTTTTATGTGGGTTCTGGTGATTCAAACCCAGGTCTTAGAGTTTGCACATTAAGTGTGCAATCCACTGAGCCATCACCCAGCCCAACTTTCTTTTTTATAAGTAGAAGAAATTCATGATGAACTAAGCATTGAAGGTATTGTATGGTTGATACAGAAACCAGCAACATAGACACTGGTCATTAACAAGCACAGCATATTCTGTGTAACTCTGTGTGCTTAACTGAAGGTGTGTGGGTCTGTGGCCTCCAGTCTCCATCCATCCATCCTTCCTTCCTTCCTTCCTTCCTTCTTTGTTTCTTTCTTCCTCCTCCTCCGCCTCCTTCTTCTTCTTGACACATGGTCTCTCATATTGACCTGGATTTGTCAGTTAGATTTGGCTGGCCGGCCATCAAGTGCCAAGGATCTGCCTGTCTCTGCCTCCCTGGCACTAGCATTGCAAGCACACACCACTGCACCCATTTTCCTTGCTGTGGGTTCTAGAAGTGAACTCGGGTCCCCATGTTTGCATAGCAAGCACTTTGCAAATTGAGCATCTCCTCAAGCTTATTAGTGTATTACTTAACTGCAGATGATTCCGTTTAGGCTCAGAGAAATGAAACTGCTTGCCCAGGGACACACAGTTCCCTCGATAATTGGTATTTAAAGCCAAGCAAATTCAACTCTCTGGCTTAGAATACACTGTCGATGTCCAAATCTGATGGCTTCTTTGTAGGTTCTCACTCTGCCTGCTCACAGGTCATAAAAGCAGTGAATCTCTGCAGTCGCTCTGTGTTTCCAAGCTACAGTCTGATCCGTTCTTCTGCCTCCTCTTTCCCTGGCTCCCACCTCACATGCTCACTTGCTTTTCCTTGTTTATTTTTGTTAATGGCTTTGCCACCTTCCTTGGCAGTAGGATTCACAACCCCAGAAGCAGTTGTTTAATGGAGCTTCGTTAGCAACTGCCTTTCCAAACTCACTCCTTTATATACTCTCGCCTCTTAAAAGCCTTTATGACCCTCTCAATTGCAAACGACCACCATTATGACTCCAGTTTTCCCAGGAATTAAGTGGCACATTAGCCAGATTGTTTCTTTCAGTTGTGCCTTTGGATGTGTTGTATTTTTTCTTTGTTTCTTTTCCTCCCTCCCCCCCCCCCCCCCCCCCCGAGCTAGAGTCTCACTGTGTAGCCCAGGTTGGTTTTGAACTCTCTACCTATCTGCTTTGGGTTCTGTTTTAATAGGCACGCACCACAGACCCAACTCCTATGTCCTAGGAGCCACACACACACACACACACACACAAAACAACATTCTCATCCAGGGAGCTGTTCATCTTTGGGAAAAGGCCACTCATCATCAAATGTATAGCGTGAGTTGTTGCTGATGCTCTGAGAGGTGCTGGGGGACCACAGCAGCTGGAATTGAACTGGTGATACTAGAGGCCTGTCTGTCACGTGAGTGAGGAAGGCTGTATGTCATGCTTATCTGCCCATTTCTTCCTTAATATGATCCTTTCCAAACGGTTTGAGTTTGGCGGTGAGTTCATTCCGTGGTGGTGAATTAAAAGCTCTGAGGTCAAAGAACATCAGGAGATGGCTTCAAATTGTTCATGTTTAAAGAACAAATGGTTCTAATGATCTGGGCTAATTAATGACAGCCATTTTTAAGTCTACAAGCCTAAAATTAGAGCCCAGGGTTCAACCTCTTCTCCCTTAACTTCTACTTAGAGCCTGAGATCTCTAGACAAGCTATTTACTGTGTCAACGTGTGAATCTCTCCAGTTATTTGGCAAGAATCATAACACCCCATCAGAGAGACAAGGCTTGAGAGAAAGCGTTTTTTTTTTTTTTTTTTTCCCCAAAGCTCACCCATAGCTAAATCCGGCATCTGAAACCAGTACCCCCCTCAGCAGCAGCAGCAGCACCCACTTGTCCTGGGGACGGCCCCTGGACTGGAGAGGCCAGCTCCATGGTGAGAGTCGCTCTACTGACCAGTGGTGGACAGAGCAGGAACGGGAAGTCACAGCCTGGGTAGTGAGTGAAATAAATTCACCAATGACACAGAACAGGTTTCTAGGAGCCCAAACTAATTTACCTGGAATGTTGCCAAACTCAAAAAGGGGGGAAAAGCCATAACAATTTCCTTTCTGCTAAGAATAATTATGTGAAATGTCCCCAGTGGGGTTGCCACCTTATTAAGTACCCAATTGTGATCCACGGCTGCGAGGGCCTAGCTAACGACGTGATGGATGCTTTGTATGAGATCTATAGGAAGGACAGGCAAAGTTAAAGGGTTTGTTATTTGGAAACATGAATGCTGCTGAAGTTCAGGGCTCCTTAGGAAAGCGCATCTTTAACTGTAATTATTGGGCATTACCACATTCTCAACAATGCGCAGACTGGCCATGGCTCTCCAGTTCCATTTTTCTGTAAATTTCAGTTCATGTCTACTCCAAAGGGCAGGATCCAGAAAAGACACCCGGAAATCTAATTATTCGAATATTGTTTAAAGAACCAAATGCAGATCACAGTCGACCTCTTGACAAAGCACCCATTCTCTCCCCTTTCCCCCCAACTTCTCTTGATGCTTGTCATTCGGTGAGAACCAGCTAGTGTTTCTCGTCACCACAAAGGGTTAAATACGAATGCTGTGAACCAGACGCATAATCCTCAAGGCCTCAGAGCATTAAGACATGTCTGCTCCTTAGGGTCCATCTTTGTCCATAATCAATTTCTTCCCTTGGAGAACATTAATTGTCTGTAATGATAGCTTTCCGTCAATACATCCTTGATCTTAAAAGGCCTGTACAGCTTTTTCCTTTATTCAATCAAATCATCTCTACAATTGCCCCCCTTTAGTAAGATAATACCTTTTAAGCCTTGTATTTTAATATAAAAAATGAGAGGTAGCTGCAAAGTCTAATGGGAGTGCTACCGTTTGAGGATGGGGATGATGGCTTCCATTATCCTAAATAATGTTTGAAGATTACAGAAAGCACTGTGTTTGAAAAGGTGGAAACTAATCCACCACTTTCAAATTATTCCTCGCATAAAAATCTGTTCTGACATTAGAACTTTTTTTTTTGCCCCAGTGACAGCACGGTATATTTAAATATTTGAATATGAAAGATAATTTTTTTCGTTCTGAAAAAGGCAAATAATTGCTATTTATAAGGACAAAATGCTGAATAATTCGTGGAATTGACGATTTGAAACACCAAAGCCCTTTATTTTGTTATTCTCCTGATCAGCCGTTCCCACACACTTCACTCAAACCATCACCACCTAATCAGTAGACACTAACATTATTTAATTGAGAGTGAGAGAGCGAGAGAGCGAGAGAGATCTCCCTGACCTCCAATGGGCTGCCTTCCACACTGCCTGTCTTTCCGGACCCACTTTTCTAAAGGAATGGATCTTTTTTCTAACCTGTCATTCTGTTGACATTTTCTGTTCAGATGCCTGCTTCCACATCGCTTTAGTTGGCTCCTAGGACAAGGCATTACAGAGACTATCCCAATATTTACAATAGGTGAGGGAGCTTCAGGAGAGACACCAGAAGGACAAAAGCTGCCTTTTCCACAGAAGCCTTTCTTTGGGTAATTTTTATATTCAGTATGAGCCTAGCAATATTTCCATGCTGCATATAAACTATCATTCTTCTTACCAAGCCCTCTGAGCCACAAACCAACCCCAGCATAGTCTCCTCCACAATTAAACACAACGCACGCACGCACGCACGCACGCATGCACACATACACACACGCACAGATCTGCCAGCATTTTAGGAACAACATGAAGAGCCCCTATGGAATGTAATTAACTGCAAAGCCCAGGTGATTTAAAAAACCGATTAAAAGAAAATACACAAAACACACAGAAAAAAAAACCTGAGAAATAAGGAGGGGACACAGAAACATTACTCATTGATTTAATGGTCTCCCGGTAAAATAAGCAACTCTAAATACTACATTTATGTCCTGAACTAAAATACAAGCAATATTATACAAATATTGTATCTGCAATAAGAATGGCAAAAGAAAGTGTGTGGGATAGGGAGAAAGGTGTCTACGCGAGAGATAGTCAAACCTAACAAAACAGTTACAAAGTGAGGCCAGTTAACAACCAAGATAAGCGATTGGGAAATGCCTGGAAGCAGATCAACTTTACCCACGGCCCTGATAAGCACCTATCCGTCCTTCCCTATTATGCTTTCTTAGTATTTATAAATTATCGTTTAATTATGCTGGCAAGTGGTAATTGTCAAATAAAGCTCAGATAGGCATAAACCCTCCAGCTTCACATAACAGAAAAATATCTGTGAAAGCTGGATCGATCCACAAGCTCACAAAGTAATTTCCTTTCTTCTTTTTATCCTTGCCAACAAATTATGTGAACTGGCACTTTGTGGTCTGCATGCTGAAGTCTATGCAGATTACAGAAAAGAAATATTAGTAGCTTCGATATCTACTATTCCCAAATTATTCTGCTGGTTTAAGAAGCCACGTGCAGGGAGAACAAAAGAGCCAAAGATCAAGAAATCTAAAGCTTCCTCTTCTCAGAGTTGGTGCTTGGGGGTCATTTTTCAATTGAGGAAATGAAGATTTGGTGAATTCTTTTACATATTTATAATAGATTTTTACATAAAATAAGAATCCGAATATGACATTCATCCCATTAAGAGAGATACAGAAATTTCTTTTCCTTACTGAGGTTTAATTAGTACCCAGCCACCCCACCTCTTTTTTTATCAAGTAGTGTAAAAAAATGTTGTTTTTTTTTTTTTTTTAAATACATCTAGCTGCAGTGCTTCAGCCATGGAGCATAAACACAAATAGAGGATTATAGTCCTAGAAAAGATAACTTGAGCATCAAGAGGCTATTTAATTTACATCTAATATTTAGACAACATTAGCTGCATGTCCAGCCACTTCTAAGGGATTTTTGTTTTCAAGGCTGAGCAGAGAAATGCAGGCAATATTTTTCTCTCACCCTCTTGCATGCAAGAGACAGATGTGAAAGAGCAAAATTACGCATGCATGCATGCATGTGCATGGGTGCACACATGAACGCGCATGTACACACATACACACACACACACACACACACACACACACACACACACACACACGCCATCTGAGCAACTCAAGGTTCTACTGTAGACAAGCGCATGGCCTTCCTCTCTTGTAGTTCTATTTTCTTTTCTTTCTTCCAAACACCTACCAATCGTTTTGGGCTCGCCAGGGTACCACATGTCCTCCTGTCCCAGGCTACACATGGTTCCCACTAATAAGAAAGTGCCTTAACAATTTCTACCCCTTTTCCTCATGCAACTTGTATCTCTTTATCTACTGAAAAGCTCACATTCCACAGACCTCAGATTGAGTATATTTTTCCCCCCCTGGGAAAGCCCTCCCCCAACCTTCACGCTCTGATCCAGGTGGGGCTACCTGTTATTGCCTCATCAAGCACATAGCCTTTATGGTGTGTTGCATGACTCTACATTCTGACCGAAGCTGCACAGCAGCTAGTGTAGGAGCATGCTCAGCACGTCCACATTAAATGACTTGCCCAAGACTCCACAGCCAAGACTTAACCCATGGGTCCAAGTGTGTACTCTTAACACCTACGTCTCTCCGTCAAATCTGCATGCACTAGCCCTTAACTAGTTTTCTTCCAACCCTAGAATTTGCAAACACTATGAGGCCTTGGATCACATTTTTTTTTCTCTCAGGCTTGAACTGTAAAAGGAAGTCAATAAGTAATTATTGAATCAATGACTGAACATTAGCTCCAGATAAACAGATGAGCTTTGAGCTTGGGATTCATGTGCGTCTCTGAGCTATCTGAGCCCCTGACACTTCAGAGGCTGGATATGCCTTGCTGAGGAGGTGGGTTAGCCTGGTAGACAGAGTCCCATATGTTTGTGCTAACGTGAGTTCGCCACTTTGCTTTTCTCTTTGTTTTGTTGTCGTTATTGTTTGATGGTTTAATTCCTTTCATTGTAAAGCCTTTCACTAGAAACCAGAATGTTTTAAGTGTCATTGGTACTTTAAAATGTGTAAGCTCCAGAAAACAGTGCCTCTCCACAGTGTTTCCTTTTGAGACAGCTTAGGGACTACAGTCGGTAGCATATATTTTAAGTGTAGATGTAAAAACACGCCCTCTTCTGAATGCCTAGGAAAAAAAATGGTACATTTGGCATATTTTCCAGCCAAAACGCAGGGTGCTCCCTAGGTACAATCTGTGTATTATTAATATGTTATTCACAGCGAACAGGAATGTTAACAATGTTTTGTCAAAATGCATAACTCATATTTGAATATGCAGTCTAGCCTTGAATAATTCAATTCACAGCACTCATTTGAAAACTTAGCCATTTTCCTGTTTGGGCTTTGTTTGTTCATACTTTTAGAGCTTTTTAGTCCATGATGTGAGCTATTCAGCAACCGATGCAAATTTTCTTTTTTTAAAAAAAAAGGAAATAAAATGCTTTTTAGTAATCAAAATATAAAAACACATCCAGAGTGGTACTTGGGAAACGGAACATAACTTAACCTCCATTCAGGCCGCCCTTTTTAAGTAAGAGATGTGCCTACTCAGGCTATTAATTGGGCATTGCAAGGCTAAGATGCTTTCATGCCTTGTATTCATGAATACTTCCTGGGTACTCAGGGATGGTTTCAGCTACTCATTCGTTTCCACAGGCACGATGCTGCTGCAGCCGGGAACCCTCCTCAAGGGAGCCTGGCCTTCGGAGAGTGCCCCGGCTTCTAGGCCGCATTGTTTCAACTACTTACAGTCTAGTCTGTATGCCACAGCACTGAAGCACTGCCATTATAATTAGAAATTTAGCTTTCAAAACAATTAAAGTATTTATTTCTCATTCCCATAAAAATAAAACACACTGGGGCTGGTGGCATATGCCTGTAATCACAGCTAAGACAGGAGGATCGAGAGGTCAAGATCAGCCTTGCCTACACACAGCGTTTGAAGCCAGCCTGGGCTACATAGGACCGTATCTCAAAAAGTAAGCACATAAAAGATTAAAATTAAATATGCTTCTATCTAACTAATAAAATTACACATTAAAATATGCTCCTATTTGAAAGCGCAAGAGATCACTGAATAGAAAGTCAAATGCTTTGTCCAAAAATTAAAGTTAAGATACTGGACAATTATAAGTCATTTGCTTTAAAAAAAAATTTGCAGGAGCGACTCTGTCCATGCTGTGCACACTCTGTTCTATCTAAACCAGGCTTTAGCGTGGCTTCTCTGTAAGGCTGTGCAAACTTAGTACTAGTGAGGCCATTGCCACACAGTGAAACTCCAGTATTTTCAAAGTGCAAATAATCCCTCCCCTTTATGTGGCTAGCAGATGGTACTGCGAGTGACCCTAAGGCCATCTTCTGATTCTTCAAAGAAAAGAATTAGGCTTGTGGATGCTGTAGTGTGAGGATTAAGCCTTGTGATTCTATTCCGGGACTCTCATCCCGACCACCCACTTGTGGATATGCACTCATTCTTTTCCATTAGCGGAGGGGTTCTGGGAACTCCTAACAGAAATTTCTGACGGCTTTGTAGATGGGCAGAGGACTTAGTGGGTTGTAAATCACTAAATGAGACATTGTGGAGATAGCACAAGAGAGCAGCCTGATGCTTAAAGGGGAAGACAGCAAACTCGCCAGTATTGTGATCTAGTTTTCAAGCAACTTTGGGGGTTGATAGAGATGTTATTAAGAGTCCAAGGAGATGGCTCAGTTGGTCAAGTCCTTTACAAGCAACAGGAGCAGTATTGGTTCAACACCCAGAACACACATTTTTTAAAAGGCGCGCTGGTGAATGCTGTAATTCTAGCACTGGAAAAGAGGACACTGGTGGATTTCTGGGACTTGCGGGCCAGCCAGCCTACTGGCAAGTTCCAGGTGAGTAAGTGACCCTGTCTCAAAAAGAAAGGTGGTCAGTACCTGAGTAATGAAACATGCCTATGGCCTCCTCCACATGCATATACCCATACTTACACAGGGAAACTACACACATGATGCTATCCGACTGTTACTCCTCAGAGAAGACAGAAGGACTTAGCACTTAGCATAACCACCCTCTACCCTGAGAGCTAACTAAATGACTTCTGTCTGATTGCCAAATAGGAAAAACATCTCATCACCACCCAAGAGGAAGTTAGTGCGGACCACATACTTGACTTTGAATGTTGTAGGCAACCACATATAAAAGGCAAACAGAGGGCTGGGGACCATTTCATGTAGTACATTTGAGTTAATCAGTATAGCCAAAGAATTATTTCAGCACGAGGCAAATCTAACAAAGTATTAATAAGGTATATAGCATTTTTGTATTCTTGTATTAAGTCTTCACAATCAGTGTGCAGGCCATGTTCAAGACTGCCTCAGCATGAACCGGCTACCTCTCATGCACATGCCCCTTGTGGCAGCCACTATTGGACACAACACACTGTGTTCCTCATCAGGTCTTCTCACTCTCCTCATGTATTACAAGTTAATAATATTTTAGAACAGTGGCTCTCAACCCTCCTGCCACTGCAACCCTTTAATACAGTTCCTTGTGCTGTTGTGACCCCCACACCATAAGATTATTTCATTGCTACTTTATAACTGTAATTTTACTACTGTTATGAATCTTACTGTAAACCTCTGATAGGCAGGATATCTGATAGGTGTCCCCTGCAAAAGGGTAGTTCAACTCCCAATGGAGTCACGACCCACATGTTGAGAACCTCTGTTTTACAGCAACTGATGCTGGAAACATGGCTCAGGGGTTAAAGTGAGGACCTACCCTTTGGTCCTCATAATGCACATAAGAGCTGAGGGTAGTGGCATGTGCCTCTCATCCCATCCCTGGCTCTTGTTGGCCAGCCTAGACTACTCAGGTAAGTCCCATGCCACCAAGAAAACCTATGCTCATGAAAGAAAGCAGCACATAAAAAACGACAGTCTAGGTTGTCCTCTGTGCTCCACACATGTGTGCATACAAATGCAAGTGCACTTCAATACACAGGTACACACATACATGTACACACACCAATGCATAAGAAAGAAAACAAAAGCTGTATTTTTAAAGTAAGATTTTTTTTTTAAATCTGTTGAAAAAGTACGGTTATCAAGTGCCCTTTAAAGACAGCCTTTCTCCCTGACCTCACTATGGAGGAAGCGTCTGCAGTGGCTGTGTTAATTGTTATCTGCAGCAAGTCTGCAGAGCCATGAGCACACCCACAGCATGACCTCTCAAATTTCCAGCGACTTCTGCAGTCACTCTTACATTAAGATCCACATGGAGAACCTCAGGAAAAAAAATCTGTGTGGGAAACTGTGTAACCAGGGCCCTGGATATAAGAGGCTTGTCTGTAACTAAGAGCACGCCTGGCTTTCTTTATTATTTTTGATTCATGAAATTTTCTGCCATGGAAGGCTTTCTGATCAATCCCTCAGTATTCAACTCACATTCTGATTTCGTGAGCTTCCCCTAGATCCCCCCACCATATCAATTCAACAAAATCAATGTTTTATAAGAGTCTTCCAATATGCCAAATACTAACCTATATAGTGGGGCTTAAACCAACATTAAATTTTCCCATTATTTGCATTTGTGAAATAACAAGAAAAGCATCTATAGTCGAGGTAATTCTCAGGGTCCTGCTGTGTGAAGAGAAAGCAGGTGTGATTTTAGGTAGGTGCTAGCACCTGGGTAGGTCATGGAGGATTAAAGTTAATTTTCCAGGTAAAGAAACAAAGGGGCAATGTTTTCAGTGGTGAATCAATTCTTCTAAGTGCAGAGCTGTAGGGGCATCTGTAACTGAAGGGTGGGAAGGGCTTATCTAACACTCAGCAAGCGAAGATAGTCAAAATACTTTATAATTGCTAAGGCCTAAACTAGCCAAGCACACAGGAAGGCAGACCTACTTGCACACACTAGCTGGGGGTCGGTCCAGAGACAAAGTCAGGTGGGCCTGGCAGCAGAGGAGTGGCAAGAGTCACAGACTCGCGTGGTTGAGACAACGGCAGGAGGTTATTCCAGCTGTACTGTGGACTGTGAAAAATTTACTCAAGTAAGACAATGATACCAATTAATGTCATAGGAGACTCAGTCGGGCAACTCTGCCTAGAATGACTTAAAAGGAAAAGAAATAGAAGGCTGAGATAATGCTTAGATAACTGCAGGAGGCCAGGTGGGACATGGCATGCAGCTGGAGTGAACCCACGGCCCTGGAAACAGAGAGAAATGACCAAATTCAAGGTATGATCAATTGGAGATAAATTTTGCCCCAGCCAATGACCAATTGCAATAAGGGAAAGGAGACTGACAGCAGATAAAGGATATGTGGAGATGTCCGGTCTGGCAACTCATCACTGAGGCGCCACCAAACCAGCGAGTGGAAGAGAACCCAGCATCGTGCCCTGTGCTGAGGCGATGTACATATAGAACTGAAGAGCGGAAGCAGGTCTTGTTTATCTTTGGACACCTTTAAACTGAGAGTTTTAGTACCTAGCATGTACACGCATGCATGCACGCACACACGCACACAGGTACGCACGCATACATGCATGCACAGCCAATTTCTGAGGTGACCTGAGCTTATGCTTTACTCTGGAGCACTTGAGTCAGGATGATAATGATTTCCTCTCAGGGTCAGTGAGAAGAATAAAATATAACCATGCAGGTAAAATATCAAGGTCATTCCTCAAGCTGTGGGCTTTTCATCTTTGGTTAAAATAGATCATTTTTCTTTTTATTTTTTATACATTTATTTTATTACATATGTATAAAACAAACTATATACAGCAGGGAGAACCATCTGACAATCATGAGAATAATGAGTTCTATACATGCATTTTTATTTTTTGAATTTGGATGAATTAGGATGAACAAATGATGTCCTATGGAACAGGTGATAGATGGTAAGGATCATGTCAGAAGTGAGTCCTGAGAAGGCAGGCTCGAAATACAGTGACATAGCAGGCAGTACACTTTCACGTTCAATAAAAATGGGCAGGGGCTGGAGAGATGGCTCAGTGGTTAAGAGCACCGCTTGCTCTTCCAGAGGTCCTGAGTTCAATTCCCAGCAACCACATGGTGGCTCAAAACCATCTATAATGTGATCTGATGCACTCTTTTGCAGATAAAGCACTCATATACAATAAATAAATAAATCTTTAAAAATATCCCTATCTCAGTGTGACACACACTGAGAAAGGCCTCCTTCGGTTATATCTTTGACTCAATTGACCATAACTACTTTGTTTTAATATAGAAATGAGTGATGGAATCTTGCTATGAGCTCAGGCTAGCCTCTAACACCTAGGCTCAGGTGGTCTTTCTGTCTCAGCCTCCCAAATAGCAGGACACATGCCACTGCACCCAGTTTAGTGTATACTTGCATCTCAGCAGAAGTGCAACCTAGGACTTGTTGCTTGTAAGCATAGAAGCAAAAAAACAAAAAACAAAAAACAAAAAACAAAAACAAAAAAAAGGTGAGCACTACTGCATGACTCTGGAGTGGAAAACGGCTGGTGAGAGTAACCAAATCAAAGGGTTGGTCAAGTTTCTGCCTTCTTGGAGCCAGCTGCTTCCTTTTCCGGATGATCTTCTGCCCTTTGTAATAATTTATCAAAATAAGAAAACAGCAATGAAAGGCCCACTGTATGAAGGCAGTGGCTGACCCTTTGCCTACTACTAAAAGGACTGAGAAGAACCCTGGGCTCTGAGGAGACTCTATGGTTGTTGCTGAGTTTATCTGGGGGTGGGAGACTCGGTTGGTGGTAGAATGGTTTTATTAGCACCAACAGAAAAGTCATCTCACAGACCACAGGAAATACTGAGGCATCTCACTGAAACCCATGGATATCTGGTTACCTCTGGTCGGTCAGTCCCTGTCACACTATTTTAAATTTAAATTGATTTTTTAAAAAATTCATTCACTTTACATCCCAACTGTAGCTCCCTCCCTTGTCTCCTCCCAGTTCCACCCTCCCTCCCTCTCTCTTCCCCCGCTATGCCCCTCCCCCAGTCCTCAGAGACAGGGAGCCCTTTTCCCCTAACAACTGGCCACAGCCTATCAAGTCTCATTCGGAGTGTTTTCATCCTCTTCCTCTGTGGCCTGATAAGGCACCCTGCCAGGGAGAAGAGATCAAAGAACAGGCAACAAAGTCCATGGCAGGGACCCATATGGAGACTGAGCTGCCTATTGGGTACATCTAAGCAGGAGGCCTAGGTCCTCTCCATCCGTGGTCTCTGCTGGTCCCCATGGTATATATTCATTTATAAGTGGATATTAGCCATATAGTACAGGATAACCATATTGCAATGCACAGATCTAAAGAAGCTAATAACAAGGAGGACCCTAGGGAAGATGCTTAATTCCTATTTTGAGGGGCAAATAGAACAGACACAGGAAGCTGTTGAAGAGGGGGAACAGGATGGGAGCCTACCATAGAGGTCCTCTGAAAGACTCCAGCAAGCAGGGGGTCAAAGCAGAAACTGAGTCTCAGCCAAATTTTGGGCAGAACACAGGAAGTCTTATGGAAGAGCTAGGGGGTAGAAGGACCTGGAGGGGACAAGAACTCCACAAGAAGACCAACACACCCTGCAACATTTAAACACTGCAAAAAATAAAAGACTGAGGCAATACAATAAAAGGCTCAGGCAATAAAGTGCCTACTGTGCAGACACGAGGACCTAAGTTCGGATCTTCAGCATCCATGCAAAATCCAGCCAGGTGTGGCTGCACACACCTGTGACCTCAGTGCTGTGGGTCTGGGAATGACAGGTAAAACCTTAGGGCTTACTGACTAGCCAGTCTAGTAGTTAGTAAACTCTGGCTCAAGGAGAGGCCTTGTCTCAAAAGGGAAGAGTGAAAATCGATAATGAAGACATTTGACATCAGCTTTTGATGCATACGCGCATGCGCGCGCACGCACGCAGGCACGCACGCACACACACACACACACACACACACACACACACTCACTCACTCACTACTGGTCCCCTGCCTCTACCACCTAAATGCTGTTATTATAGGCATCCACTGTCATGCACATTCTGTGTAGTGCTGGGACTCCTGTCTTGCCAAGTAGGTATCCCACCAACTGAGCTCCATCTTCAACTCTTTCTTTGCTTTCCTTAAGAGTCTTTCCACAGATGGACACACATACATGTAAATAAAAATCAATACATGAAATCTAAAAATGATAGTAGGGATGGGGGAGGGGCAAAAGTCTCCCTCTTCCCCCAAAAAGGTAGGTGAGCAGCCTCTGGGAGCTAGGAATGGCCCTGAGGTGAAAAGGAAATGCAAACACAATCATATACCGATAGGAGCCCAGTTCGATACTCTAAGAGCATATATAGGGGGAAAAGGTCGCCCTCAGTCACAGACATAGGGGAGGGGAGTAGGGGGGAAGCGGGAGGGAGGGAGGGAGGAATAGGAGGATACAAGGGATGGGCTAACAATTTAGATGTAATATGAATAAATTAATAAAATAAGATAAAATAAAAAAGAGTCCTTCCCCAAAACCCTTTGCCCAAGCCATGAGCCAAGCAAATGCTATGGCTCCATGGAAAGTCAAAATGGAAGTCCTAGGTCTCTCAGAGAATGCACGCTTACCCATACATGCCCACAAGCTTCCACATCTGGTGTGACACAGGCAATGAAAACACTAAAATGTTTTATTATGTACAAGTATATTTGTGTGAGTCTTCCAGTCTTCTATAAAAATGCTTCTGCTGAGATAGTTTTGCATAAATTAGGCAAAAAGAACTAATAATACAAGCACTACACTATCTAGCTCCAGCTTAGGAAATAGAATGTTGCTACTGAAATTGATTCTTCCTCGACATCACTTCCAACGCCACCGCCAAGGCCAGTGTGAGAAGAGAACGAGCTCACCTTGAACGTACACCATAACGATCACGTGTGTTTCTTATGGTGAAGTGTTTCAAAACAATTCCTTCAAAATTTATATAGTACGTGTCCTCAAATGATATGAGACATTAGAAGAAATCTCTTTCTGACTCTCTCTCTCTGTCTCTCTGTCTCTCTGTCTCTGCCTCTCTCTGTCTCTCTGTCTGTGTCTGTCTGTCTGTCTCTCTCTCTCTCTCTCTCTCTGTGTGTGTGTGTGTGTGTGTGTGTATGTAGTGTGTGTATGTGTGTGTGTGTGTGTGTGTGTGTGTGTCCATGTATATGCACTTGTATGTACAGGTGTAAGCACTCCAAAATGTATTTGTGTAAGCCAGAGGGAGGTATTGGGTATCTTCCTCAATCACTTTCTTTTGTAAATTTTGAGACATATTCTCTCAATGGATGCACAGGTCACTGACTGGCTAGACTGTCTGGTCAATAGGGAACATTCTGTTTATACTGCCAAGCACTGTGGTTATGGGCATTCACTGCCATGATGGGAATTTTGCCTTCATACTGAAGATCCAAGCTGAGGTTCTCACACTTGTGTGTCAAGTACTTTATTTATTAAACAACCTTGTCAGCCCCCTTTAATTCTTATATTAATAAAATTAAACATAGAGGTCAGACAGACCAAGAGGGCTACCAACACATTAGCAATGAGTGCATAAACGGTTACTTTGAGATAAGAAGACATAGAGGGTGAGGAAACTTGGTCTGAGCTGCAGGTATGCTAACTCAGAATGAAACACAATAGCAGTGTAACTAAAATGGTAAACGTCAACTTAGGATGCTCAGGTGAATGTCTAGCTATATGATTCCAGGGGCAAATGAGATGGCACCTACAGTTCTGTCCTAGTCTATAGGGAGTCCACCTGCAGTTCTGTCCTAGTCTATAGGAGTCCACCTGCAGTTCTGTCCTAGTCTATAGGGAGTCCACCTGCAGTTCTGTCCTAGTCTATAGGGAGTCCACCTGCAGTTCTGTCCTAGTCTATAGGGAGTCCACCTGCAGTTCTGTCCTAGTCTATAGGAAGTCCACCTGCAGTTCTGTCCTAGTCTATAGGAGTCCACCTGCAGTTCTGTTCTAGTCTATAGGGAGTCCACCTGCAGTTCTGTCCTAGTCTATAGGGAGTCCACCTGCAGTTCTGTCCTAGTCTATAGGAATCCACCTGCAGTTCTGTTCTAGTCTATAGGGAGTCCATCTGCAGTTCTATCCTAGTCTATAAGGATTCTGCCTGCAGTTCTCTCCTAGTCTATAGGAGTCAGCCTGAGGTTATTACTGTGGTTGATAAGGGATTTACCTGCAGGACCTTGACTCAGTCTGAAAGTTATGGCTGCTGGTATTATCAGGAATCCGTACGCTTGTCATCAAACCCAAGAAGCCCACACACCATGGTTCATTTCATGAGAACTACACACAAGACCTTGGTTATTTGTAATGCCTTGTACAAGTCTTCATGTAAGTAAACCTTGCAAAACCCTCGTGGGCTCATCTTAATTTAATTTCCTAATGAGAACTTTGATTTCCATGGAGACTGAACAAGTTGTCTCATGTTACACTGTCAGTGGGAAGCTAGTGGAAGGTCTAAATTCCATGCCCCTACCTCCAGATGTCACACACACATACACACACAGACACACACACACACACACCAGATTTAAACACAGCATGTTGTATCAGTTTCAAGATCTGTGTACAGTCTTGAGGATACGGTACTGCAAATCCTCCTCCTTCTCAAGCAAGCAGCACACATTCATTTCCTGACCTTTATTGGTGGGGTAAACATGCTCACCAAGAAGCTTTTTGATATAAAATGCCAGCTCCTCCCCTCCCTAGATTTTAGTCCCTTCACATCAAGTGTTGCTTGCTCAATGTCCTGTATAGAAGAACAAACACCTGGGAACATAAAGATTTCTTCGGTTTTTTTTCCTTCCCTCAAATGGTTTTATCCTAGTTGGTTTTTTTTTTTTTTTTTTTTTTTTTTTTTTTAGTTTCACTGTTGTGTCAGCTACACTTGCTGTTATCACCAGCCCAGCATCCATATTTCACCTTTTTGTAACAATGGAGATGAATCTCCATGAGGCAGAACAGCACCCATGAAACTCTCCCAGTCGGCATCAAATCTTTGACTAGAGTATTCTGTCAATCTCTTCCTGCCCAGTTCTGCACCCTGAGAATGGTGCACTGCCCCATCACATTTATGGACATTGTCACTCTGAGTTTGTGTTTGTGTTTTCCCAGTGTCTGCGCAGCGAGTCAGAGTGAGGCTGTGGAGCTCCAGGCATTGGTGGGCTACCTGACGTAGCTGCTGTGAGCAGAGCCTGGGTGCACAGGAAGAGGAGTAGGTACCCCTTAACTGCTGAGCCTTGTCTCAAGCCTGGGGTCAATCTTAGAAAATGCACTTTAAGGGTTGAACAAGAGAGCAACTACGCTTTTATTTATAGAGCACATTCTTTTTTTTTTTTAAATTTCATCTTAGATAGAGTCTCTTGTTATCCTACTACCATGTCAGATTAGCTGCGGATTGAACCTATGGATTTGGGCATGCTGGGCAAATACCCTGCCACTTGAGTCACATCCCAAGCCATCAGATTAAGTTTTTCATAGCAAACTCTTGGACACATCTAATGCACAGAAAGAAGATGCAGGCAGATGAAATCGTTCTTGCTGTGGCTTCACCCAGCTCACTGATCCCTGCCCCTCCCCTCGGCTGACGACAGCCCAGGGAAGAGCCCCAGAAAGGGGAGATGTGACTCTTTGTCGGGATTTCCATGAACACATGGGCATCTATGAAGTCCTTACCCAACACAGGCATCTACGGAGTCCTCATTCCATGCCACTAGTGGTGATAGAAATGACGTGCAAAAACAGCAACTCTGCATGTAAAAAATAAATGCCAAGTAGTCAGAAGCTGAGGGGAGAGTGCCTGGTCCAGTCTCCAGGCTTTCCCCTTCATCCTTCATCTTGAAAGATGTATTAGAATCAGCCAGACCAGACAGATTGAAGGCATTTCAGCCCAGGAACAACCCACAGTGTCAGGGGATGGAAGGCTGTTTGCTGTTACAAAGCACCAGGCACATGCCAGTGGTTCCCCAAGGCCAGTCTTAGAGGATGAGAGAGCATCTTTAGGGGTTTCTAAGATAACCAAAATAAGCCAGTCTGGGAAAGACAAATATTATTCTCTCCTCTATACATTCTAGATTTTATGTAGAGACATAAAATCACAGTATCTGTGTGTGTGTGTGTGTGTGTGTGTGTGTGTGTGAGAGAGAGAGAGAGAGAGAGAGAGAGAGAGAGAGAGAGAGAGAGAGAGAGAGAGAGAGAGAGAGCACATGAGGATCCAGTAAGGAGTGTGTTGAAATAATTTTCTTTCTTTATAAAAGGCATGGATATTAACTCTTACACTTTAAAATGTAAGACCAGCTTAAGGTCCGCCCTATAGAATATTGTTGTGAGGTGGTTGTGTTCCCGGCCACTTCCTTGACTGGAAAAGAAAAGATACTCGTAGATCAGAAGAGGCAGTGGTAGCTGTGGTACCTGCCTATGGCTGTTGCTATCTATCCTGTGCACAGCAGATCACATTTGGAACTCTGTTCTGCATGACCCTTTCAGAAGGCCAGCCTTTTGGGAGAGCACGAGAAGCCTTCATTTCTCCCTAAAGCAATCTCATGGTAACCTTGGCCAGACTTTCTGGGACCCTTCCGTTTTCCAAGACTGAACTGGGAGAGGATGGTCCAAGGTAGCCATCTCCATGCAGTCTGCCAATGCTCAGAAACCGGATTTTTTAAATGAAACAATTATGTGAACTAGCATAATAAATTCCCTGCACCTGTTCAAAACCAGACCCCATCAGCAACAGCAAAGATGTCAACCTAAAGGGAATGTCACCCCCACATCACTTGATGAGCAATTACACACGGTCCCAATGGAAGTCTTTCCAATGGAGAACTTTAGCATTTGTCACAGGCTTAACAGAAGACCTATGAGCGGTTCCACCTCAAGGCTATAGGAAACCTAACAGAAGTTCTGGCAAATTCTATGAGGGCTCAGAGTTAGGTGAGATTAAATAAACTTATAAAAATAGCTCAGATTTCCACAGTAATTATTAATATGACAAACGACAGAAAAAAATCAAGGCTCACAATTTCCCACCTAATTTTATGGCCCATTCTATCTAAAAATTAAAAAAAAAAAAATCAGATTAGAAAACCAGGTTTGTATATATTTTAAGTGTATTCAACTAGATAGAAAATATACTTCTAAAGACAAGAGTACCACAGTGCCTGTTATGTAAAGCTAGGGACAGCAAACAGGGATATCTTAGCCAAGCTAAGCACCGTGAGGACCCAGGGAGCAAGAGAGAGAATCGCTAAGGTAACCAGACAGCCGAATGTAATTACATGAATTGGAATTCAGCCAGCCTGTGCAGGCAATACCCACACTCTTTAGAAAATGTCATAGACTCTTTTAATAACTATGACAATTTTCTTCCATAAACATGTATTAGGAGGACATATCAGAACAAGAATAAAATATTCTTGTTTTCTGCACCCATGAGTGGATACACAGCCAGAGCAGAGAAGACAGAATTTAAATCTCAGAATCAGGATTATGAACTTGCTTAGCTACAATAGTCACTCTTGTTTCTAAATGTAATTAAAAAAATATGGGCAGAGAGGCACTCTGCCATGGGCCACAGAATGCAAACAGAGTTTAACAGAAAAATAGTGAAAAGGAGAAATCTTACAGAGCTGGTGAAGGGCAGCATTATTCTCTTTACACTGCTGCCTCCGTATAAACATGGAAACCTCACTGATTGCATTGGATTGTCTAACATTGGATCTGGGTGTAGTAACATCTCCTGCACCAGAAACAAAAGAACCTCCAAAAAGTAAAGGAAAAAATAAACAAGTGCTTCAAATTTTTAATTATAATATAATGTATGGATATTTGTCCATGGAAAAATTCCCAGTTTTCTTCTGCTACGGTATGGTTGGGTTATTAAGTTAAGTGATCCCTCCCAACAAGCACTAATGAGCGATTGTAGGGGAAGTCTCTGTTCCTGCAGAGTGCAGGCTGTGAACACGGCAAAGGACAGAAGCAGATTCTTCCAGATGTCTGAAGAGCCTTGCCACAAAATGCTTGGAGGAAAGAATGGCCAATGTGCAGAATACCCAGATGCCGCCTGGGCACTGTTGGTACGCTGCATGAAATACTGGAGTAGCATAGAGGGTGACAACATCACGTGGCTTAGACCCCATACCAAGTGCACATTTTGCCTCCTGTTTTCACCAAGCAGCTTCCCACTGTTTTTCGGAGAGGGGCCTCCTGACTCACTGCAGACCCGAACATCACCTTAGTGCGACTAGCTCAGGCCTCAAACTTGGGCTGCCATTCATTATCATGGCGATTGTGGACAAAACAGTTAATTTTTTTTTGTTTTAACAAAACTTCGATTTCCTTACCGGGAAAACAAGAATTACTTATTTCGAGGTTAGTAGGCTCAATGTTTATAAGCAGTGTAGTGTCTGGCAGTACACATCACAATGGCTGTGGTGCTCACAAATAACCTTTTCCTAATGACATGGTACTAAAATACTGCAAAGGACCCTCAGCCTGCAGCGCCACTTTCTGGCTGCCCAAAGGAAGCTGTCTTCTCACTGCTGCTGCCAGCCCACTCTGGATAGTGTCCCATCTTGAATGATCACCTGGGATTGGTGCAGAATCGCAGGCCTCCAGCCCAAACCAGCCCCTTCCTTTCCTCCAGGCCAAGAAACCACAGACTGCATGTGTTTTCCCTGTATTCCAACCTTAAAGTAAATTTTATCATGGTCACTTTGTACTGGTATCACTTTGCCACCCTTTCCTTTTTTTTTTTTTTTTTTTTTTCATAAAATCAAATGCTTGCTCATTTTCTCAGAAATATTTTTTTCTCCCACACTTTCTCAAGCATCCTCTGAAGCACTCTTGGATCTAAAGAACAATATTAATAATTATCAATGATCAGCCACGTTACAGAGAATACATTTCTATCCGGGAAGAGAAAATCACCATCCATCCCTGAGCTTTCATCGTGCACATTATTGCTTGATACTGGGAGGTGGGGTGTGCATGCCACAGTGCACACACATGTGGGGTGTACATGCCACAGTGCACACACATGTGGGGTGTGCATGCCACAGTGCACACACATGTGGAGGCCAGAGGTTGACTCTGCACACTTGGTTCTCTCCTTCCTCCTCTGTGTGGACTCTAGGAGTCAAAGCCAGGTTTGTCATGTTTGCAAAGCAAGTAGCTCTAGCCGCTAAGCCATCTTGCTGGCCCAAAGGTTGGCATCACTGAAGCCTAAGATCTTTCATGGTCCCCCAAGTGACAGAAGTCCCCATTTTCTGTCATTTATGCATAGCTTCCACTCCCTTAGGGACTAGTGGCCAAGACATTGACTGTGGTTATTCTAATTCTGTTGATTGATAAAGCTGCCACTTGCAGTATCTTGGCAATACTAGTTCAAATAAACACTGGCTTTTATTGGCATGTACAGAAGTATATTTCTAGGGCGAAACATGGGCTTTGACTTCTAAATAAACAGACAAGTAAGCACATGAAAGCAAACTTGAAAAGCTGGGTTGTGTCTAGGACTTCACGACCATTGCCTAACACTGGAAAGCACAGAGAGATAGCAAAATGGCTTTATTCATTATATAAATATATATCTCATATATGTGTGTGTACAATGAACATATACTCATTATATGTATATATTCACTATATATACAGAATATATATAATAAATATATACATGCATACCGAATATATAAATGGTTTGTATGTATACATGTGTGTACAGGTGCATACGTGCATGTGGAGGCCAGAGGTCTTCATCAGGTGTTTTTCTCAATCATTTTCACCTTAATTTTGGACACAGGGTCTCTCTGAACCTGAGGATGACTGATTCAAGTTGGGTAGGCTTGCCAGCAAGCTTCAGAGGGCCACCTGTATCCACCTTCCCAGATCAGGGATTGCAGGTACCCCATGCCCAACTTTTCAGATGGACTCTAGGCAACCAAACTTAGGTCCTCATGTTTGTGTGACCAACATAAACTGGACCATCTCTCTAGTCTGGGAAATTGTTTAGATACTTAGTGGAGGATGAACTCCAACATTTGCCACCATCCTGTGGTCAGCTTGACTCCTAAGAGAAGACGATGCAAACCTAATGCTCTGCAACCATACGGAGGAGTGCTGAGAACCTTGCCCTGAGAAGGGGCTGCTGCTGACGTCAAGGTCCGCCATGAAAATGCTGGCTCTAAGAGAAGAACCAGCAAAACTCCAGTTTGTTCCTGGAAGCCAGTTTTGAATCTGTAGCTCCACCCTGTAACCATAACCGTGAAACAGTCTGTAGCAAATGCTCCAGGAAGATTTCCTTAACTGATTTAGACAATTCTAACTGCTTGGTCTTGCTCCCATAACCATGCTTGCTTTAAAAAAAAATCCTACTAAAGAGATATGGAAAATTGGCTCAGGGCTGATCTCATGAAGTCTGCCTTAGGGGTGGACAGGCCTCAATTTGGCTCTGATGTGTACAGAAATAAAGCTTGATTTAATTTGGCCATGACTTAGTCTTTCTCCTGGCATCTGTGGGATTGACACAAGCAGATCCAGGAACTTGCCCCGACTGCCCAGGCTCAGTAGTTCACCTCTGCTGTCCCCCATTTAACTCTAGGGCTCATGTACACTTCAACACTTCAGTGAATCAACAACATTATGCTCAAAAATCAGTGACATTATAGAACCGACAGGCCTTTCCATTAGAAATGCTGTGCCAGAACTGTGAGTGCCTGTGAGAGGTGACGGAATTCTGGTTTGGGCCCCAGATGTTATGGGCAAGATGACTCCCTACGCCACGGAGATGGTGAGAGAGGTGGCATGAAATCCATCAGCTGAAGGCAGCCAATAGAGAGCCAGCTGCACTATAGCCATGCATAATTGCTTTATTTTAAGACCTTGCCAGACACTACCCAGAGCATGCATAGTAAGTTATGTGTTCACGGGGAACAATATTTTGTAGACTGTAAGTAAAACAAATACTTTCTTTGCGCCCTCCTAATTAGACAATTGCTTGCTTCTTCCATGGTTTCAGGAAGACTGCCACACAGACAATGTTTGCCATGAAAAAAAGTAAATGTACCGTCTTGTCTCTTTTCCTACATATTTTAAAACTTAATAATAGGTCAGTTTCACATTTCAATTCTATTCAAAACACTTCTAAAATTTAGCTTCAAATTTGAGAATCCAAAATTTGAGTCTTTCGGATTGGGATCCGCACTGCTGCTCAGCAGATGGGAAAAATAGAAACCCATTGCCGATTTCGTTTGCAAGCGACACACACTGGGAGTCTGGCAACATTTATCATGGTTCTCAACTATCGAAGTTTCTATCTGGCTCTTTTAGAAAGTGTTCTGTTAGAAGCACCCCCACTCATTTCTGCTGTAAATGTCAAATGAACGTTTTTCTTTACAACAGAGCTCATGCAAAGCCGGCGAAGAGGAGATGAAGCATCCTGAGACTTGGGAAGCAAGCTTGTGTCGTCAGTGTGGTCATCAGTGCTTACCCAAGACCAGTGAACAGAGACAGTAGAAACAGAACAGCGTCGGTAAATATGGTTCTTTCCCAGAGGTCTCAAATCATAAAATTATAAATTTATGGATAGCGCTTCCTTTGCATTGTTTTATTTGATGTTCTTGAGACAGTTTCTCCCCCGTAGCCCAAGCTGGCCTCGAACTTTCAGCAGCTCCCCTGCCTTTGCAGTCCTGAGTCCCTTTCGTGGTTTGAATGAAGGCTCCTATGTTTGTGTGCTTAGTCCCCAGTTAGTGGAACAGTTTGGGAAGGATTGGGAGGTGTGGCCTTGCTAGGGTAGGTGTGGCCTTGTTGAAGGAGGTGTGTCACTTGGGGTAGGCTTTGAGGTTTCAAAAGCTCTACACCAAGACCATTCTTTTGCCCCCCCCCCTCTCCCTTTCCTTCTCCCTCGCCCTCCTTCCTCACTCCTTTCCCCTCCTCCCTCAGCTCCCTGGGTATCAGGCTGTAAAGCTCTCAGCTACTCCTCCAGTGCCATGTCTGTCTACTTCCCACCATGGTGATCGAGGACTGACACTCTACAATTGTAAGCAAGCCCAATTAAGCACTTCATTTTGCAAGTGTTGTCTTGGCCATGTAGTCTTTTCATAGGAATAGAACAGTAACAAAGACAGTGCGTCATGCCTGGTTCTGTTAGTACTTCTGTGAAATGATTTCAAGTTTCTCCTCTTTGGGTCTTATAAGATGCCTGATATGTGAAATGTTCAGGGCAAAAAGCAAAAACCATGTAGCTTGTGGAACAGGCTTGGGATCCAGGCAGCTTAGAGATTCCTTAATAGTTTTCCAAGAACACTGGTGTTTACACCACAAGATACAACATTTCTGCAAATTGATTTTTAATATTCTGGAGCTGAAGTGGAACAGGATTTTACAAGTTGTTTTGACTTATCTGCCTGACAAAGCTGCAGACACCGTCAGCTCGGAAAGAGGCTCTTGACTTTCTAACGGTTTAGATGTACCTTATTAATTAATTTTATACATAATTAATATTATATATTAACCTCTCCCAGATGACACTCCTGAGCCACGGAACACCAGTGTTAGCTCCTGAGCACAGGGCTTCTCTTCCTACTTTGAACTCTACTCAGAACTTCCCGATGTTTGTGTTGCTAAAGGAGAAACTAAGAATAGCACGTCGGTGTTGTAAATGATCTACTAATTGTGCTTAGGGAGTGGAGTACCACAAAGACGAAGTTAGCTAAAGCAACCCTCCTGGTTCTCTAATCAGGAAGAGCATAATTCTTGGCTAACAGTTGCCTCTGGGAAAAATCATCCCTGACCTGCTTCAAGATAACTATGACAATAGTTTATGTTGTGAATATCCACATTTGTCCCAAGAATCAGACCTTGGAATCTGTTTCTGTGAAACATGTTTGGTTGCTTTCCATGTAACTTGGGCCTGTAAAACTATGTAAGATGATGGGATCTCTGTTCTATGCTGGCTCCCTTTTCTGCATTAGCCATGCACCACTATTAAAGAGTTTTTCTTTATTGATATCTAAGTGGGGGAGTGATTTTTCATGGGAAAGCATGTTAATCCTATAACAGTGTGTGCACACGTGTTGGCAGATATGTGCATGCATATGAAGGTCAGAGGTCAGTATCAGGCGTCCTCCCCAATTACTTCTTCTCCTTACTTTCCAAGCCAGTGCTCACAAAATCCAGGGCTGCTTGTACAAGCCACCACTGACTGAGTGCCTTAAATAACAAAACTTTATTTCCCTACAAGGTGTTGGAAAGATCAGTTCCTTCTGCTGCCTCTCTTCTTGGCTCAAAGAGATGGCCACTGTCCTAGTATGTTTCTGCAGCTGTAACAAAATGCCACAGTCAGGATAATACATAAAGACCAAAAAATATATTGTTCATAACTACAGCAATAATAGCTTAAGACCAAGATGCGAGCAGGTACAGTGTCTGCAGAGGTCATTTTTCTCACAGCTAACTCCATCTCTTGTGCTCAGTGGTAGAGAACAGAGCCACAGGACCGAAGGAAATCACATATCGTCATGTGGTAGAAAACAGGAGTGCAAAGGGGGACTCACATGCTTCCTACAGCCCTTCACCTCCTAATCCTGTGACACTGCGTTAAGTTTGAAATTGTAAAGTTGGAGTGAGTCAGAGCATAGTGGCTGCCTTGTCCCAGTGTCCTTAGACGGCTTTCCTTCTGTATGCACCTGGGCCCAGTTCTCTCCTTCTGTTATTGTTTGTGTCTCTCTGTGGTGGGTACATGTTCATGTGGACGTGTGTGTGTGTGTGTGTGTGTGTGTGTGTGTGTGTGTGTGTGTGTGTGTGTGTGTGTACATGCACACGGAGGCCGGAGATCTACCATGACTTTGAGACAGGGAGCCTCACTAAACGTAGCACTCACCACGCAGGCAAGGCCAGCTGGCTAGCAAACCTCCAGCATCCTTCTGTCCCCACCTCCACAGTGCTGCAATTAAAGTGAGCCCCGCCATGCCCAGCTTTTTCACGTGGTTTTGTGGGACTGGACTCAGGGCAGTCTACTGACTGAGACATCTTTCCAGCCCCAAATTCTCCTCTTCTCATTAGACCAAGCCTCATTTTAAATTAAGTACACCCTTAAAGACCCCATTTCTCAATATATTCATATTCTTAGAAACTAGAGATTAGAATTCAATACCTGATTAGGGGTTAGGAACAGTTTGGCCCAAACAGAGTTTCTGATGCTGAAGAGGCACCTAGATCTGTCCTAGTTTCTAGCATCTTAGCCATCTCCTCCACCCCCAATTCCTCTACCAAGTCACTCCTTGGAACTTTCTAGAACCAGTAGGTGTCAAGGTGACCTGCTCGGCAGCTGATTTGTCTCCCACACTTAGTAGATACATACTGTGTCCACACCTTGTGTAAAATGGCTGGGAAAGGGAAAAAAAAAAAAAAAAAGAAGCACTGTGCTCACAGAGCTTCTGCCAAACGTCGTCGTGTGTTATGTACATAGCAGCTAAGAAGTCCAAACACACCGGACCTCTCTTTACATCCACTAGAAGTGCAGCACGGGCTGTGGAGCCAATAGGTGGAGTCCAGCCATGGGCCTCATTCCTTTGCCTGCCTGATAGGGAATGTGAGACTCAAGAGAAATAATGAAGTGAGTAGACGCCTAGAGACTTAAAAGCACCCCCCAAACACAAGGCACATTAGAAGTCACCAGTTCACTCTTCTTGCCCCCTACCTGCTGACTGCCAGCATTATCACAGTCTTAATCGGATCTGAAGACTTGGTGCCTGTAACCAAATGCTACAGGTCATTATGTGTTTAATAACTTGGAGATTGATTAATTGTGTTTGAGATGTTTCCCTTTCTCAAAGTAATCCCAGTAATTTCTTCTTCTTCTTCTTCTTCTTCTTCTTCTTCTTCTTCTTCTTCTTCTTCTTCTTCTTCTTCTTCTTCTTCTTCCTCTTCTTCTTCTTCTTCTTCGTCACATCTGGAAATTCTAAATTCTTCATATATCGCTTTTGAACTTCAGATGGACAGTTTCCTTTCAATCCACCCCATGACCCACACTGTTCCTCTGGGGCTTTATAACCTACTGCCTCCACCCTATGTAGCAAGGTTACCCTAACTAAGTCCTGTTCCTAACACTTAGCACCTTGCCTCAACCTCTGCATGGAGGTTTTGTGTTCTTAGCCCTCACCTCTAGCCTTAGGGATTCCTGGCTGCAGAGAACTCATGGCCTTCTTCTGGCCCTGCAGAGGCGGCTGCTTCTCAGGGTGCAGCTACTTTTCCTTCTGCCACATACTCCGACGTCTACGACTGCTCCCCTTCCCTCCTGACGCACTGACACGTGGCTGGGACAACAACATCCTCTTCTCAAGTTGGTAATCAGCATGTGAGGGACAAGGCCAGGTGCTGTGTGGGAGGCGCCCTTGAGTCAGACACATTCCCTGTGGTGGAGTTGGAAGTCATGTGTGGGAGGCAAGTATGTCACCTGCCATGCAATGTAAAGTAGACAGGAGAGGTGCTGCACACAGGCTGACAGTCAGGTTCCTTCTCGCTGGGGAACCAGGACAGTCTTCGGGCCGACGAGATAGAAGAGTTGATAGTTAAAGAAAATCAAAAGGGCTCAAAGAGAAGAAGTAATGAGCCAGGGCTCGGGCCAAGCCTGTGAGCCGGTACCCTGGAAGCCAACCCGTGCGGTTTGCAGGAGCTGAGCCACGCTGCAATGCCAGCTGAACCAGGCCGAATCCCGGAGGATCTGAATGCTGAGCAGCTTCTCTACTAACAAGGCTCCAGCCAGCCAATACTCCCAGCCGTGTCATCAGATTTACGCCATAACCCAGGAAGAACAACCCAAATGGAGTCTCTTGTAATCCTCACCTTAAGAGGAGAGCCATAAATGAGCTTCCGGTCACTCTCTTAAAAGGGAAGGTAGCATGTCTACAGCTCCAGCCTATGTGAGTTCTGGAACAAAGCATTGTTGTGAGATGAATATCCCCATAAGATGGCTAAATTTTAATCTTATCCTTGTTGCCTTCAAATTAATGAACTGGTCAGTCTTTAAAACAGTTTCTTAAACCTACAAGAAGAACACTATGATGGGCGGATCTGGGCCCAGGGGTTCTGCTCGATCTAAGGCACCAACAAAGGACAATATGTGCAGTCATTATCAAACCCCTACCCAGATCTAGCCAAGGGACAGGACATTCTCCACAGTTAAGTGGAAACTGGGGACTGACTTTCACACGAACTCTGGTGCCCCATATTTGGCCATGTCCCCTTGATGGGGAGGCCCGATGGCACTCGGAGGAAGGATAGCAGACTACCAAGAAGAGACTTGATACCCTAGCATCATATTCAGGGGGAGGAGGTCCCCCTCAGTCACAGTCATAGGGAAGGGGAATGGGGTGAAAGCGGGAGGGAGGGAGGAATGGGAGAATGCATGGGATGGGATAGCAAATGAATTATTTTATTTTCCAATAAAAAATGTGTAAAAAAATAGTTTCTTAAGAGAGGTATCATATGGGCTTGATCCTGAGTCCCTGAGTCTTCCTTTGTTTATAACTCTTACCAAAAAACAACAACAACAACAACAAAAAGAAAACCCCAAACCTCTCATAGCTTGGCCACCAATCACCAGGCTTCTTAGTCCCCCCACCCCTTGTCACCTCAGCTCCAGCATCCCCTTCACCGCCTTCACATCTCTCCACTGCTGCTGATCCCCAAACTATCAGCTCTCATGAGCCATGCACTGTGCCCAGTTTGCATCTTTCTTGTGCAGTCCACTTCTCTGTCCTTTCCCTTTGCAGGGTCTCAGCTCTTCATCCGCACTGTGTAACTATCCAAAATCTCAAATGTATTTCAGGTTCATCTCATCCCTGATATCTTATCAAACTGAAAACCCAGCCGGTTTTCATCTCAACCTCCATCGGGCCCTTTGTTCAGTTTTTGAGCCCGGGTCCCTGGGGCAGCTCTCTTGTGGCTTTTCCTGACTCTGATCCAACCAGAACCTGGCTGCCAACCTAATCTCCTTTAACGTATCACTTTCCTCATGCTGACTCTCAGCTCAATAGTCTTAGATAGTTCTCTATTCCAGATTCAACCCAAATAGACTGCACGCTCACTGGGACATTTCGCAGATGCTCTCCTCCTGGAGTGGTGCATGTCATTATCCCAGTGGTACCTACCGACGAAGGCGGCTGAGGTGCCAAAGTTAACACGCCAGAGGCTGATAATGAGTGGACCAGGATTGCAACCCTGCTCCGTGGGTCCTGCTCCCACGCTTTGCCTTAATAGGCGTGTGCAACTCTGGAGCTTAGATTTTTTAATAGTCTCCATAATCTCTGCTCGCTTCATTTAACCAATTATTATTTCTGTCTAGCTCTCCAGCACAGTCTTCCCCAGGGGCCCAGTCAATGGTCTTCACTCATTCCTGCTTCTCCATGGCTTTCCTTGGTCATGTTCCAGCCTCCTGTCCCAGCCCCATATCCCAGCCTATGGGGCTAAGTGGCTTGCGCCCTACCATGGGTTCCTGATGGTGACTCTGGCAAGCCAGCCTTCTGTGCATTTATATTTCAGACTAGTGGCTCACAGGCTAAAGACAAGCCCCTTAGCAAGTGATGGTAGTGTCTATGGAGTCCTGTGTGTATATGGGTACACTAACTACATACCATGCCGCCCACATATGTTTTCGATTACCTTCTAAAATTAAATAGTATTATGTGATATAAAATAACAGCTTAAACTAATCCATGCTTGTCTTTTGCCACCATGTGTTTTTCTTCTAACAAGCGTTAAACATGCATGGCAGCTCAGTGGGCAAAGGGCGTGCCACAAAAGCAGGAGGACTCCAGTTCAGTCCTCCGTATCCGTGTGAAAGGCTGGGTATGGTGGTTCATCCAATCTCAGCATTGCAGAGACAGAACTGGCAATGTGACTCAAGATTGACTCCTGGTTTCCATATGTACACACACACACATACACACACACATGCACACACACAAGCATACATACACATGGGGGCAAGGGAAGGCACACATACACACACACCATAAAAGATAAATAAAAATAAAGCTATATTAGCTATTGCATGAATTTTTGGAGTATCTAGCATTACAAATGAATCATTAATCTCAAAGAATGGAAGACACTGACCTCAACACAATCTTGTGGATGGGTTACTGTGTGTGTCCTTGAATATGGGTTTTTTTTTTAAGAGTTTCTTGAAATATACAGAAGAACATAAGTCCAATTCTGCCTGCCATAGTGTCTCCCCCAGCCTGAACACATGGTGGTAAGTGTGATGATTGATTTTTAAAATTTTTTAAATTTTTGTCTACTTGGTATAAGCTAGAGTCATTTGCGAAGAAGAGACCTCAATTGAGACAAATGCCTCCATCAGACTGGCTCATGGGACAAACTGTGGGGGCTTTTTGATTATCGCCTGATAGGGAAGGGTTCAGACCACTGTAGGCGGTGCTGCTCCTGGGTGCTGAGTGCTCTAAGAAGGCAGGCTGAGCAAGCCATGAGCAGCAAGCCAGCACACAGCACTCCTTCATGATTTCTGCTTCATTTCTTGTCTTGAGTCCCTACCCTGGCTCCCTTTTCACAATGGATTGTGATCTTTTTTTTTTTTTTTTTTTTTTTTTTTTTTTATGTATACAGTGCTCTACCTGCATGTACACCTGCAGGCCAGAAGAGGGCATCATATTATATTATAGATGGTTGTGAGCCACCATGTGGTTGCTGGGAATTGAACTTAAGACCTCTCTGGACTTCTGGACTGTGATCTGAACCAGTACGAAAACAAACAAGCCACAACAACAACAACAACAACAAAAACAAACAAACAAAACAAAAAAACAAAAAACCCAACTAACTAAAAAAAAAAAAAACAAAAACAAAAAACAAAACAAAACCCTTTTATCCTTAGGTTGTTCACATGGTGTTTATCACAGTAATAGAAATAAAATTGCAACAGCATGCAACTAATATCGCTTACAACCTCCCCACCCCCATAATGAATGCAATGGCTTGCTCAAAGAAATCCAAGCTCATTTGCTAAGCAATAGCTGAGAAAAAAAAGACAAGCCTACATTTGGGGGATGGGGCTCCAGGACAGCACAGCTCTCAACAATTCAAGAGACCCGGCTCTAGTCACAACCAGTCCACACAGATTTAGGTGAAAGTGCTGCAGGAACTTCTTTCGAAAAAGACAAGACAGCTGCTAGAAGGATCTTGGTCCGGAACTCTGACTTAACCTGAATTGGCCTGTAAGTACACAAACACCTCACTTCTGTTTGAAAAGCAGACAAGGGTTCCAAAGCTGTCACTCGAGTCCCCACGCCTACACAGTCAGAATCAAAGGGTGCTCTTTGTACACTGGCCTCAGACATCCAAAATCTACCTCTGGGTAGAGAACGAAGGAAGACGTCAGGAGCCTGGCCCAATAAGAACAGTTCTTGGGGGAGAATAATAATCTTTTGCACAGCGTCACTAGTGAATCTGAGTTTTCATAAAACAGACTTAGCAAGAGTTACTGAAATTTGACCATTTCGTTTCCACATATTTTATATTGAAAATATATGTCCGTATTACGTCTGTAAACATTTCATGGTGAAAATTCCCTTTCCTTATGCGCATGCTATTGTTGATTACTTCATACAATAATGGTTTGTAGCATGGGGTTTTTTTTCTTTTAATGCTCTGTACATTAAAGAGGCCCAAACAATAGACAGCAGGAGCATTATATAGGATTAAAAAGCTTTATGCCAAAACAATTTAAGTTGGGAAGTATAGGGTTTCTATATGAACTCCTCACTGTACCCCCTCTAATAGTTCTCTTTTACGTAGCCATAATATAATAACTAAAATCAATACATTGCATTGGTATCAAACTGTTACGTGAATGCCAGACTTCACTCAAATGTCACCAGTGTTTCTATGCACAGCTTTTCTTTGTTTTGACCCAATACAGAACCCTAAAATTGGTTTAATCTGCTTTCTTAGTCTCCCCGATGCGTGACGGCTCTTGCTCTGCCCTGTCTGTCATGACCCCGTTACTCTTGGCGAGTTACTGGTCAGTTACTTTGTAGACTGCCCTTTTATTTCCCGGGCTTTTCTAATGATTCTGTTGAGGTTATAGATGCTGGGCCCTATCTCTGGTTCATCTTACCAGGGGGTACGTGATATGAAACATCTTATATCTGGAAGGTTCAGCCTGGTCAGTAGGTGAGATGGCATGTGCTGGGGCAGCCCATTGTTAACTGATTTCCCACTGTAGTTATCGGATTTCTCTGATTCCCTCTTACTTCAGAGTGACACATCGGCACCAGGCCCTTTAGCACCTCTGGCTGTTTGCTTTTCTAATCTATCACAGACTCAAATATCAGGAAAAGATAGTTTAGTAGAATCTAAGTGTCTTTAGATATTGTGCTCTGAACAAGACTTATCACTGACTTGTGAAGTTGTGTTTTTTTTTTTTTTTATGCTTAGGCAGTTGTGTCGTTTCACATATTTCTCGGTCTGGAGCGTTTCCAGCTGGAATCTACATTGTTTGTAAGGTTTAATGAGCAGCCTTGCCGGTTAAGCACTCCCTTGGAGGGATTTACAGATCGGGAGTGGGGGGAAGCCCTGAAGACAGAAATGGGATTGAGCCATGTTCAGCTCAGAAAGTAGGGGTGCTCTCTCGCTCCTCTGTCACACTGGCTATGACAGGACATGGGAACAGGAGTGTGGCAGCCATAGACTTCATAGGTACTGTCTGTATTGGATGTGAGGAGAACCTGTCTGCCATGGCATCCATAAAGCAATTGCTACCTCCTGTTGACACAAATGCTAACTACTGTCTCTACATCTAAACTTTACATTCCCAGTTCCAAGTCACTGGGCTGAAGGACCAATGGACAATCCATCTTCTGGATGCTACCACACCATGGAAGAGCTTTTCTGGAGCTGTCTTTTTCCCACAGTGTCATCTAACTGCACCACCTGTTTTTAGGATTCCACTGAAACTGTAGGTTCTAAATATCTCAAAGAATAGTCCTCTCTTTGTACCTCACGCAGCTTTTTTATGTAAAAGGTCTATGCGAATTATATATATTTCTATCCAATATGAGCTATCGTTAAAGTACAGTTTCTGTTTATCATGTGCTTAAGGTAGTTTGTTTACACCATTTTTATTCAATAAATTTAGACCAGGCCCATTTCTCTTCATATATACAGTCCTGGTAAAGAACCCAAACATTACCAAGAAGTATGTCTTTAAACACGTGTGTGGTAGTTATCTGTCTCCCTGGTGCATGGCTCCTAAAGATGACTGAGTTGGCTGTTGTTCTGTTGTTTAATCTGATAATTAGGCAATCGCTAAATCTTATACTTCCTTACAGAAAATGTTAACACACATTGAGAAACCCAATGTGGAGAGCTGTAATCTGGATGATAAAATGCATTACTCTGTTTGAAAGAATTGTTTCACAGGCACAATTAACAATCAGCGGCCACAGTGTAGACGGTGTTTTGATGCCATCTGTTGGAATAAGCCCTTCTTACTCTCTGGAGCGAAGCTATAATTTTCCGTTTACAGTTTCATTAGGCAACACACAAGATTAACAGTCCCCACAGCAGAGAAACCCAGACATTTTACTGTTGTAGCCTCCCATAAACAGGTAGTAAGTTACTGAAGTCTTCTGAAAAAGTGATTAGAAAGCTAGCTGTGAGGCCGCAAATTTCTATCTTGGTTGCAGCCTTAAAATATGAACAGTTCAAATGACAATGACTTTTCTGCTTTGTAGTTCCAATACTGAAGATATGGCTTCCATCACTTTAGCTTATTTCTGATATTTATGTACTTTTAAAAATGATTTGCCTGGGCCTAAATACCCAATAGCAATATCAGCAAAGAAAGTCAGCAACGTGTCCAATGTAAGCGCACTGCTGTTTACTGTTATTAGGCTATGAAAGGGCAGATCACAATCTCTGGGGTTTCTAATACACTAGGGGGTGCTAGCTCTCTATGTGTACACAGGTATAAGACAAACTTTTCCCATGATTACTTTTGGGGAAATACAAATATTGACCTTTAAAAAAAAAAATCCTGTAGGAGTACATAACTCGGCTACATATGAATGTAAGAGCAGAAAGCAAAGGCTTATTAAAATCCCAGTAAGACTGAAACATCAAGCGTGTGAGTGATAAGAGCACCTGACACCATAAAAGGCAATATCAATATTCATACAGTATCAATATGTCCTCACTTTGTGACTGGGTCATTAGCTACTTGGGTAAAGCCCACAGTTCCTCAGACACCAATGTATGGATTTTGAGCTTCTGGGTTATTTTCTATGCCAATTGTTCCACAAGGTCAAGCCACTGGGAAGGACGGGCTTCCTACTATGGATGCTGGCCACTGCTCTCAATGAGGAAGATGTGCAAAAAAAAAAATCTCTGTTGTGACTTAAAATGAACTCAGGACACTGCCCGTTTAGATGCATATTAAAGCATCGATGTATTTGCAGAATGACGGCTTGTGCAAGGCAGAATTCTGGTGGGACACACAATCATAAAAAACAGACAATGATGTTTATGTTTTAATATATATTAAGTGACTTATCTGAGATTCTCTTTCATTGATAACTCTATCAATGTTCAGACAGTCCTAAATGACAAGATGTCACCATGAAGCTCAGAACTTATGTTCTACAGTCAGTTGGCGAGTCGGTTGGCAAGTCACCTTATGTCACGAGTGACTTTCTGCAGGTCTCGGTACATTTGCAAAATGAAAGTACATATGCACAGATGTAAACAAACGCACGCACACACATGAGGGTAAAGAGACGGAAACGGGTTTACTTTTCCTATCTTTAAAATGAGAATCCAACAGGTGCACCAGCACAGATTCTATCACGTGTGAGAGGTGAAGTCTGTGTTTTCTTTCCTTCTTTTGGGTTTAGTTTCCCGTCTTTGATAAATTAACCAATAGCCCTCCAGATAGACTCAAGTCCAGGGAGGGTGCATCACCTGCAACTAGAAGCCTGGCCTGGCTTCTAGTTTGCTGCCAGAATTCTGCCTTGCAGAAGCAGTCTCTCTGCAAATACATACATTTTTTTAAAACACACACTTAAAAGGGCAGTATCCTAGGCTCATTTTGAGTCACAACAGAGATTTGTCACACATCTAGTTTGCACCCTCTCTTTGAGGGCAGAAGCCAAATATACCATTGGATACCTTGAGAAATGGGCTAAAGCAAGAAATTACCTTTCAAAATAGTAGTAACGATTGGAGCATCAACTTTGATGGCACAGTACAAACCGTGTCACTCTGCATTTGGGAGTCAGAATCTTTTACTGTGTTCTTCTTCCCATCTTTTCATAGGCCAGCTTATGCCATATATTGGGCCTGTACTTGAGGCTGGACCACTGGGGATCGTTTCTAATTCTGCCCTACGTTAGGCTCATCACCATATGTAACCTACCTGGTTTGTGCCTCCATCCTAATTTAGAACTTGCCTCTTCTCATATTCTGCGTGACTAACGCTCTCTGCCCCAGTCACCATCACTTTAAAAGTCTCCCAGTGGGCCTTCCAGCCACGCAAACATGTTCCCAATGTAGCTTCCACAGAGCTCATTTCAAATTTAATAAAATTCAAATTAGGGCTTTACATTAAACTCAGTTCAAGTCCCTACAATGGCTTAAGAGGGCCACATGCTGCTTTGCCTGCTGGCCTCTGGGCTCATCTCCTCCCCTCCTCCCCTGCTGTGGAGCATGAAACATCAGATCTTGCAGGCCTTGCACCTGAGTCTTTTCCACAGTGGTTCTGACAGCGAGAGCCTCTCCTCAACATCTGCCCACTGATGGGCCTGCTCCTATCTTTCTTCCTCATGAGGTAGCTTTTTGTTTGTTTGCTTGTTTTTTGAGACAGGGTCTCTTTGTGTAGATTTGACTGTCCTGGGCTCACTTTGTAGACCAGGCTGGCCTCGAACTCACAGAGACCCACCTGCCTCTGCTTCTGCCTCCGCCTCTGCCTCCTGTGTGCCAAGATTACAGGCACATACGACCACACCCGACTATGACGTGACTCTCTCTATTCAAGCACACAGTAATGTTCATCTTCCCACTTCCCAGGGCTCTTGATGACCTATCACTCTCATACCATTTTGACTTTTCAGTATTATGATGTTTATTAACTATTTTAATGTCACTTACCATCTTTCTTCTCTGGGTTCCTAAGGTGGGGACTTTGCTCATCGCATATTGCTTGCAGTTGCCATTTTAAAATGTTTCAGTGAGACACTGTGTCTAATAGTGGCATTGTTGCCCTGTTATAACTCAATTTTCTCCCCCTCCCCCTCAACGGTGCTAGGCTACCTTTTTTTTTTTTTTTTTTTGGTAGATGGTAAGTTTTGTTTATTTTGGTTTGGTTTGGTTTGGTTTTCTGTTGTTTTTCAAGACAGGGTCTCTCTGTGTAGCCTTGGTTATCCTGGACTCACTCTGTAGACCAGGCTGGCCTCAAACTCATAGAGACCCACCTGCCTTCCCTCCTGGTGCTGAGATTAAAGCCATGTACCACTATTGCCCGGCACATATTTTTTTTTTTATTTTATTTTCAATGTTTTTGGTGTTCTTTAAAAATTTCGGTGCTGGGACTTTGGAAGCTCTTAGCCAATGAGGTTCCATCAACCTTCCAACCTCTCAGGCTACTGCCATTGATCTTGGTTCCCCATGGTAAGGCCCTATTACAGAAGGCATCATGTTCTGGAGTCCATGATCAAACAATCAAATCAATCTGGGCTGGACCTGGAAGCTTCATTCCTAGTGGCTAATAGTTCATTCACAGTGCTAGAAGGTGC
>NC_067151.1:13282319-13334185 GCF_903995435.1 Acomys russatus | reverse complement strand
GAGGAGGAAGGGAGGAGGAGGAGGGGGAGGAGGAGGAGGAGGGGGAGGAGGAGGAGGGGGAGGGGGAGGAGGAGGAGGGGGAGGGGGAGGAGGAGGAGGAGGAGGGGAGGGGGAGGAGGAGGAGGAGGAGGAGGAGGAGGAGGAGGAGGAGGAGGAGGAGGAGGAGGAGGAGGCGGCGGCGGCGGCGGCGGCGGCGGCGGCGGCGGCGGCGGCGGCAATAACCTGGGGCTGTATGATCCAGACCTTTCTGTAATCCTATTAGCTACCCAGGAGACCAAAGCAGGAAAAAGGCAAACTCAACACCAGCATTAACTGCAGAGTTGATTTGAATTCAGAACTAGCCTAGACAACTTTCTCTCAAGAAAAAAAAAGGGGGGGAGTTGGAACAGGGCTTGATGACAAAAGCCTACTATAGGCTTTTAACTTTTTAAAACGTACTTTATTTGGGGTTCTTTAATGCCAGTCTACTATGTACAGAAGTTCTAGGTTCAGTCCTCAATACAACCATAATCAATTACTAATATTTTATAGTTTCAACATGGAGATTGGTTGTGAAGTAACTGGAAAAAAAGACACCAAAAAAAAGATTGCGAGCAAACTTAAGGGAAAATAAAATTGATGACAATTCAGAATGACATAAAATACCGGAATAGAAAATATCATCTATGGGTACAAAACAACTTGTTAAAACACTTTTCAATATGCAAGGAAAAACTGCTCATCTGTATTACCTAAGAACTGTACCGATGAACAGTGACAACTGAAACTTCTCCGTAGGGTAGGGAGATAACGCAGCTAGGAGGAAAAGTCTTTTTACGTCCGCTCCTTGTGACAGAGCTAACTGTGTCTGCAATCTTGCCGAGAAGGTAACCACTAGGTTTCCGTAAGAAGTTATCTACTCAATACTGCTTGGGGGTAATTTGTCTGATATGTTTTAAACCTGGAACACTGACGAAGTCAGTTACATGCTAAATAGGACATATTAAAGATCCCGACAGTCATTACTACTACTTTGTTGGACACCTGAGGACATTTACAATCACATTTTTAAAAAGTAATCCCCCGTTCTTTGTCAATAATGAGCAACCGCCTACGTAACAAATCAAACCCATAGAGCTCATCAGCAAACTAAAAAGGGGAAACTGAAACACTGAAAATTAGGAAATCGTTAATACCTAATCAAGTCCTGTGGAATAAAGGATACGTTGGATTGAAAACCTGTAAGAAACCATTACGTACATACAATACTCGTGAACTAGAAGGGCTTCATAAAAATAGCCAAGACTCTCAAACATTTGAGATGCTGGCTTAGAGGATGACTGACAGAGAACAGCTGGGAGGTTTTGTATTGATTTGTTAAGGTCCTCGCACACTTTAGGGGTGGGGGGAGAAATAAGGAGAGGTTGCCGTTAGTATGGAAAAAACACGCTGTTCGGACTTCAGCTTGGTGCCCACCCCCCTTTCCAATGGAAGCCCCTTACAAATTCCTCCACTCCAGAATGCTCTTTCCGCCTCCCAGGCCAGACTCCAAAGCAACGCATGGCCTCCTCTCAAAGGAAACAAAAAGAACCTCATGGAAGAGGATTTGAAAAAACAAAAACAAAAACAAAACAAAAAAACCCCACCTTCCCAGGGGCCGTGATGAGACGCGCCCCTCCCACCTGCCGCCTGGCCTCGGCTCACCTTTGAATCCCTCCTTCAGCCCTCGCTTTTTCTCCCCGGCGGAGGAGCGAAGGGGCGGCCCGCTCCCCAGGCCGCAGGCACCCCGGGCCCGCCCGCCCGCCCGGGTTTCCACGCGGACGCCGTGGGTTCGCAGGGCCCCCGGGGGAGGCCTTGGAGTCTCCTTCCCCCCGCCGCCCCCCGCTACTACGCCGCGGGCGAGGCCGAGAGGGGCCCGGCAGGCCCGGCCGCCCCGGGGTCGCGGTGAGCTGCCCGCCGCCGTCCGCGCCCCCGACCCGGCCAGGCCTCGCCAGCGCGCCCGCACCACGGCCCGCAGCTCCGGCCCGTCCGTCCGCCCGCCCGCGTCCTAGAGGCCTCGACCCAGGACGCTCCCGGGCAGGAGGCAAGCCAGCACTCGCCGCCTTGTTTCCAAACATAACGGAGCCCGGGCCCCGAGACCGTTAAACCGCGCCGAGGGCAGACGCCAGCAGCACGGACTGGCCGTCCCTCGCCGCCACCAGCCGCCCGCGCCTCGGCCCCCGGGGGTCCCCGGCGCCCCCAGGACCCCGCTCCCAATGCCCAACTCCCGCCCCGGCCGCCCCGCGGCCCGTACCTTGTAAAAAGCCCCGTTGGAGCCGCGAACCTCCACCGTCAGCTCCGCCATGTTGGAACCGCAAAGGCTGCTGGGAAGAGATTCTAGAAACTTTCCAACGCGAGGGGAGGAGGGGGGAGGGGCGAGCGCCGCGGGGGAGGGGCGGGAGGGAGGGCGGGACGCTCCCGGCCCGCTCCCGGGCTCTCCGCTTGCGGCGCCGCTCTGCGCGGCTTCTCGGGCGGCTAGCCTGCGGCGGGCCGGCGCGCCCCCAGGCCCACGCCCACGCCCTCGCGGCCCGCCTCGCGCACAATGAGTGGGGCGGACCCGCCCGGCGCGCCACACTCGCCCCAGGGTCCGCGCGGCGGGCGACGCTCCCCTTCAGGATCTTCCGGTCAGGAGCCCGCGCTCGGGCTCTTGGGGGAGCGCATGGCCGCCCGACACCCTCCCCGGGGAGGAGCCTTTCCCACGCGAATCTGGGGCGCCCCGGTGTTTGCCCCCCCCCCACCCCCCCGGGCGAAGGCAGCTCGCCACCTGTTACCGACTGAGCGCGGTTACCGGAATACGTGTCTTAAAGACTCGGGGAAACTTAAGCGAATTCGGGGGGGGGGGGGGGGGATTTTGTTGGAGACAGTTAGCTGCCCCGGGTTGGCCTTGAACCCAGACAGCTTCCTTCTGCCGCTGGCTGGCAGAATGCTGCTGGGCTTACTTTTCAAAGAATTTTTCTTTTTAAACAATGGGAAGGTGTGTTTCCCCCCTGATGCGGAACAAGGGTCCCAGAACCTCGTTGTCTGACTTGACCAGAAGCTAACCCCCTCTGAAAGCATTATGGCACTCGTACTTAGTTTTGATAAGTTTATACTTAACTTCCTAAAGCACAGCTTTTGGAAATAGTTCTTGGAGAACTCATTTGTAAGTACATTCAAAACTGTTTTCAAAGAAAGCTGATAATAGTTTTCTTTATTTGGAGCTGCCTTCAAACTCACCACCTATTTCCAGGTACTGGTCGGCTTTGCGGGCGTAGTCAAGTTATCTAGGGTTCTCTTGTCTCAGCCCGCAAGAGTGCAGGTGTGAGGCCCCCACACCCAGCATCCGCTTGGCTTTTTTTTTTTTTTTTTTTTTTTTTTTTAAGTACATTCTCTTTACATAAAATTAACCTATTTGAAAATGTGCACTTGCTCAGCTATCATGATCAATTAAAAACATTTTCGTTATAAACAAAAAACACTTGTAGCCAGTCCGGTTGGTACCTTTCTTTAATCCCAGTTCTCAGGAAGCAGAGACAGGCAGGTGTATCTCTGTGAGTTCAAGGCCAGCCTCGTCTACAAAGAGAGTTCCTGGATAGCCAGGGCTACGCAGAGAAACCCTGTCTCGAAAAAAACAAAAAACAAAACTGCCTACTGTTGTTCCCCAATTCACCTGAATTCCCCAGACTCTAGGAAACTGCTCATCTGTTTTCTATGTATAGATTTCCCTAGCTTGATCTCACATTTGACTGGAATTGTGATGTGAGGGGCTTTTGTGACTGACTTCCCTTTAGAATATTATCTCAAGATGCGTGTTATAATAATGTTGCAGACAATTCTAGGTGTCACTTTTTATCACAGTATTAGCATTGCATAAGCATACTACATTATATGGTTTAGCAGGGCGCACACCTTTAATCTCAGCACTAGGGAGGCAGAGGCAGATGGATCTCTGTGAGTTGGAGGTCGGCATGGTCTATAAAGCAAGTCCAGGGCAGCCAAGGCTACACAGAGAAACCCTATCTCAAGAAACAAAAATATTAAAAATTAATAAATATTATATTGTTTAGTATGTTTGAGGGTCAGGGTAAAGAATTGAAACAAGATCCATACCCTAACCATACACTCTGCCACTGAGCTATACATATCAACTGCTTATGCCCATTTATTTATTTATTTATTTTTATAACCCCTTTAATTCCAGTACTCAGAAGGTAGAGGGAAACAGATCTCTATGAATTCAAGGTCAGCCTGGTCTACATAGCAAGTTCCAGAACAGCCAGAGCTACCTAGATCTTGTCTCAAACCAAAAATCTAGAGCAGGAGAGATGACTCAGCCATTGAGAGCACTTGATTTGCAGAAGACTGGGGTTTGATTCCCAGCAATTACATAGTAGTTCATAGCCATATGTGACTCCAGATCTAGGGAATACAACACCCTATTTTGATCTCCAAGGCTACCAGGCCCACATGTGGACACAGACATATATACAAGCAAAACACTCATAAATATAAGTATAATTTGCTGAGTGAATGCTGTTGCTGCATAGGAAACAGAGGAAGACCTGAGTGAGTGCGTGTGTACTGTTGACATGCACATGTCTGTCTATGTCAAGGACTCCAAGGTCTCAGACCCATGCTACAATTTGGCAAAGCTTTACCCATACGAGCCAGGCTCAAGGGGAACGGCAAAGCTTTTGTTTCTGATCAGTACATGAAGAGACTAAGGACTTTAACTTCCTCCTCCTACAGCTGTCTTCTGAAATTAGCTAACCCCTCCCCATGCCCTGTATTGAATAAACACACTGAGGTTATAGGTTGCAAAGGTAGCAGAACCCCACCGGGCCCAGTCTTACGCAAACCAAGTGCTATATAAAAGAGAACTCATGTAAGCTTTGATCTTTTAAAACCTTCTTTATTTGGGGCTTCTTTAATGCATGTACCTCCTTTCCTACTCATGGACCCTTAATAGGAAAGAAAGAAGGTTAACAGGGACAGCAGAGGTTTCCTTGTGGCTATTCTGCTTTTTGTTGTTGTTGTTGTTTGTTTGTTTGTTTTATGAGTCAGGGTTTCTCCATATAGCCTTGGTTGTCCTGAATTCACTTTGTAGACCAGGCTAGCCTCAAACTCACAGTGATCCCAATCCGCCTGCCTCTGCTTCTCAAGTGCTGGAATGAAAGGCTTGCGCTACCATGCTGCGGTTCCACTCTTTTGTCATAAGGACTCCAGCAGACCATTAAACAGCAGACCAGCAATCCAGCAAAAGTGACCTCACCCGCTGCAGCTGGAACCTCGAAGCACTCTCTGGAGCATTTTTCCTCTAGGAGCGTCACAAAGCAAAGAGATGCAAAGCAAGGAAGCCAAGAGACTCAAAGCAATGCAAAAGTGATCTTTGTGATTTGGGCTATGTATACTCTCCCATAGTCCTGTGGGATGTTTTTCCACTGGCAAAGACTATACCCCTACGCGACGAGACAGTTCCCTTTCTGGTGGAAAACGTCGCAGCACCCTCACACAGCCAGTTTCACATCCCACACGGGATCAAAACAAAAACATGTTTACTACAAACCCTCCCTCCCAGAGTCATGTATTTGAGTCCTTGGTCCCCAGATGGAGGATG
This sequence comes from Acomys russatus, assembly GCF_903995435.1. Taxonomy (NCBI): domain Eukaryota; kingdom Metazoa; phylum Chordata; class Mammalia; order Rodentia; family Muridae; genus Acomys; species Acomys russatus. The sequence goes on along the minus strand of NC_067151.1, from coordinate 13,328,571 downwards.
TGTTTGGAGAGGATTTGGAGGCACAGCCTTGTTGGAGGAAGTGTGCTAGTGAGTTCAAGCCTTAAGGTTTCAAAAGCTCACACCATTCCATATCTGCTCTCTCTGCCTTGTGGCTGTGTCTCAACATGTAAGGTATCAGCTACTGTTCCAGTGTTGTCATGCCTGCTTGCCTGCTGCCATACTCCCCAGACACGAGAGTCACAGACTCGCCCTCTGAAACTGTAAGTCCCAAATAAGCTCTTTCTTCTATAATTTACCTTGGTTGTAGTCTCTTATCATAGCAATGGTAAAGTGACTAAGATAGAAGTTGGTGCCAGGGAGTAGGCTATTGCTCTGAGAGGCCTGACTGAGTTCTGGGGAAGAATGTGGAGGATTTGGGAACTTCGGACTAAGAAAAAGGGTTAAACAATGTAAGTGGGGTTTACAGGCCATCCTAGAAGGAACTTAGAACACAGTGTTTCTGGGCGCGGTGGAGGCCAGTCCACACTGTTTCAGAGGGAAACTATAAGCTGCTGGACTAGGGGCCATTCTTGTGATATTTTCACAAGGGCGGTAGCTGCCTTTTTTCCTATATCCTATGAATTTGCCTGAGGTAAACTTGAAAAGTTTTTGAGTTAATTTTCTTTCTTTCCCCCTTTTTTTCTTTTGTTTGTTTGTTCTATACAGGGTTTCTCTGTGTAGTCCTGGCTGTCCAGGCCTCACTTTATAGACCAGGCTGGCCTTGAACTCATAGAGGTCCACCTGCCTCTGTCTCCCATAGTACTGGGATTGCACGTATGTGTCACCAATGCCCAGCTACAGACCTATTTTATTTTATTTTATTTTATTATTTTATTTAATTTTCTGTCTGTTTGTTTTTCCAAGACAGGGTTTCTCAGTGTAGCCTTGGCTGTCCTGGACGCACTTTGTAAACCAGGCCTGCCTTGAACTCACAGAGATCTAACTGCCTCTGCCTTCCAGAGTGTTGGGACTACAAGCATGTACCACCACACTTGGCTGGATTAATTTCCTTGACAGAAGAGATTTGAACACTGGCCTATAATATTGACTCCATCACATTGTTATTAGTGATCACCCTTAACCAGATATACAATGAAAAAGAGAAAGCAGAGCAAAAAAAAAAAAAAAAAAACATAAGATGTACAAAGCACCAGGAAATTAACGTTGGGACCAACCCTTGTGCCAGGTGCACACAATGAAATAAAGGGAATGGTGCCCTGGGGACCAGAGCTACACAGAAAACTTCCAACTTGTGAAAAGAAAAGGCCTGGAAACTGTATTCCCTAAAAAGCAACAAGGAAAAGCTTATACAAATGTGTTCAAGGAGAGGGCCAGGCTCCGCCCCAAGTAGGCAGTCAAGTCTAGCAGTGTTGTTTATGCAATCAGGCTTTAGAGTCATGAAAGATACAGTGACTAGGGGGGTTGTGGAATCTTCCTCTAGGGTAGAGATTCTGAACCTGTAGGTTGCAACCCCTTTGGGGGAGTCAAACTATCCTTTCACAAGAGTCGCCTAAGCCCATCAAAAAACATGTATTTACATTACAGTTTGTAACAGTAGCAAAATAACAGTTATGAAGTAGGAATGAAAGTAATTTTGTGGTTGGGGTCACCACAGGAGAAACTGCATTAAAGGGTCGCAGCATTAGGAAGCTTGAGAACCACTTGCTCTAAGGTTATAAATGAGGCCAGGCATGGCATGAGGCAGGGGAACCCCTCCGTGGAGGCCCTGGGAGGTCGGTTCATAAAGCTGTGACATTGAAGCCTAGATTTTATGGGAGACCCAAGATGTACTACTGTAAGGGTCCAAGTTCACTAGAGGAAGACCCCAGACTCAAGCGGTACGCAAAAGCAAAGAGCGGTTATTCTGCAGACATTCCAGCATGCAGGGATCTCCACTCTTTTCAAAATGGTGATGATGAAGTGAGCATGCAGGCTCTATTCATAGACAGTCAGGAGCTTTCGTGGTCCCCTTGAAACTGATTGGTTAGAAGTGAGTCACAGCTTCAGGACTGGCTATCAGTGTGGAGACTTTTCCTAATTACTAGGGATTTTGCTAAGTCATTGAGGTTTTGCTTCTACTCAGATGTTGACCATTAATTTGATTGGTTAGGGCCAGCTGTGTTCTTTTCAGCACTAACAAGGCCATAAAGTAATCTCAACATAGTTTTCAGCCAACCTGACCTGTAAGCTGATTGGCTGCCCATGTGTGGCTTGTTCAGGAATTGTTTTCCTGAAACAGAAACTCAGGTCTAGTCTGGCAGAATGGAGAACCGAAACCTGTCATGGAGTGAGATTAGTCAGTCTGAGGTCTTTGACAGGTCTCTTGGGGTCTCTAGGGTCCCCTCAGTTGGACATGTCAGAGTTTTGAGACATCTGCCAAGAAGAGTGACACACAGTGGGTGGAAGCAGTCCAAGAGAGAGAGGTGTTGGAGTTGCAGAGCCAGTATGGCTGAGCCATCCATCTAAGCCCCTTCCCACTGGACACAGAGCTTCAGGACTGGGTGTTTTTCCTGCTGAGTGTTTGCTCTTGCTTTGCTCCAGTATTTCCTCATGATGCCCACTTTCTTCCCTTTGGAATGGTAATGTAAATTTTATGCTATTGTGTATTGGAAATATGTAATTTGCTTTTTGATTTTATGGGATTACCTTGAGGCAATTAAGAGATTGGCTTGAAGCTCAGAAGAGACTTTAGACTTTGGACTTTGAATTTGTTGTTGTTTGTTTTTGAGACAGGTTTTCTTTGTATAGCTGTAGCCTTGGCTGTCCTGGGCTCACTTTGTAGATGAGACTGGCTTCGAACTCACACCCTGCCTCTGCCTTCCGAGCGCTGGGATTAAGTCCTGTACCACTTTGCCGGGCTTGGACTTTGAACTTTTAAACAACGTCTGCATTGTGAAAGACTTAGGGGGACTTTTGAAGTTGCACTAAATGCATGTTGTATTGTGATGTAGCCATGGCCTATGAAGGCCAGGGAATGGAAGGCAGTATGAATGACAGGGGCCCGTAGTTGGTCCCAAGTCAATAGTACTATTTGGGAAGTATTAGAAGGTATGGCCTTGTTAGAAGAGATACGTCAATGGGACAGACTTTGAGGTTTCAAAAGCCCATGCTGTCTTAGTGGGCTTTCTATTTCCTCTGAAGAGACATTATGTCCAAGGCAACTTATTTTTGTTTTTTTGTTTGTTTGTTTGTTTGTTTTGGTTTTGGTTTTTTGTTTGTTTGTTTGTTTTGGTTTTTGGTTTTTTGAGACAAGGTTTCTCTGTTATCTCAGCCATCCTGGACTCACTTTGTAGAGCAGGCTGGCCTCGACCGGTGCTGGGATTAAAGACGTGGGCCACCACTCCCAGCTAAGGCAACTTATAAAAGAAAGCATTTAGGGGCTGGAGAGATGGCTCAGCAATTAAGAGCACTGCATACTCTGCCAAAGGTCATGAGTTCAATTCCCAGCAACCACATGATGGCTCACAACCATCTATAATGAGCTTTAGTGCCCTCTTCTGGTGTGCAGGAGTTACATGCAGGCAAAGCATGTTACATACAGACACAACACTGTATACATAATAAATACATACATCTTTTTTTAAAAATACATAAAAGCATTTAACTTGGAGTTCACAGTTCCAGAGGGTAGTAGAGCAGTGGTGGTGGAGGGTTTCCGAAACCACCACAGCCAGCAGAAGAATGACCTGTGGGAGGCAGGAAGGCGGTTCAGCCGAACTTTGGGAATCTGATCGCGGGTAGTTTACTTTAGGCATATTCAAGCACAGCACAATTCGGTGAAAACTGTCCTGATGGCAGTTAACTCAATTTCGTGTACACAATAAAATTTAAGGTATGACTACATTGGAACTCTTTGTAAAGTACGTAAAGATGAGTTCTGTAGGTTGACTACAGCTCATGGTGAGCCTCCCACAGCGAGTCCATGACTGTGGCAGGAAGCACGGCAGCAAATAGGCAGGTAAGGCACTGGAGCAGCTGCTGAGTGCTCACGTGCCATGTGGCAACCATAACCACAGAGCAGAGAGAGAGAGCTACCTTGGAATGCTGTGGTCGAGATTTCAAAATGACTCCCCCCACTGCCCCCTCTAATACATTTCCAACATGGCCAGACCTCCTAATGCTTCTCAAATAATTTCACCAACTTCAGAACAAGCATCCAAGTGTATGAGCCTATGGTAGCCATTCCACTGCAAACCACCACAGAGTCGTCCTCAGTTACATGTCTCCCTATGTCTCCTCTCTCTCTACCTCAGGGCCTGTCCTTTTGGTGTGGTTTGTTTTTGTTTTTTTTGGTTTTTTGGGGGGTTTTTGTTTGGTTGGTTGGTTTGGTTTGCTTTGCTTTTTGGTTTTTGGATTTTGGCCTTTTGAGACAGAGTTTCTCTGTGTAGCCTTGGCTGTACAGGACTCACTTTGTAGACTAGACAGGCCTCGAACTCACAGAGATCTGTCTGCCTCTACCTCCCAGAATGCTGGAATTACAGACATGCGTCACCATGCCTGGCATTGTTTTGGGGATCTTAAGGGGGGCTTTTTGATTTTTTTTTTTTTTTTTTTTTGCTTATGTTTTTTGGTTGTGAGCCTATCCTTTAATGGCTGAGCCATCTCTCCATCCCCTTGTTTTTTGTTTGTTTTGTTTTGGTTTTTTGAGAAGGTTTTCTCTGTGTAGCCTTGGCTGTCCTGGACTTGCTTTGTAGACCAGGCTGGCCTTGAGTTCACAGTGATCCACCTGCTTCTGCCTCCTGAGTACTAGGACTAAAGGTGTGCATCACCACACCCAGCCTCATGGTGTGTCTTAAGATGCAAACCCTCAACTACTGCCAGCACCATGCCTGCCTGCTGCCATGTGCCCCATCATGCAGTGGTCAGGCTTTGAATTGTAAGCCCCCAGTAAACTGCCTTACCTATAGCTTTCCTTGGTCATGGTGTCTTACCATAGCAATAAAAAGAAACTAAAACAATTATGTAGATGGAGTCATATATTTAAATTTTGGTGAATTCCATTTTTTTTTTTTTTGACATATTTAGCCAAGTTGCTCAGGCTGGCCTCAATCTGAAACTTCTTCATTCTCAGTTGCTTAAATCACAGGCATATGCCCTGCACCAGTGATGTAGATCTGTTTTTTATCACCTTCAAAAGGTATTCATTATTAAAATGAAAAAAAAAAAACCTACAAAACAGCCACACATTTAAAGTGTGTGTGTGTGTGTGTGTGTGTGTGTGCAGTTGGAAATTAGTATGCCCAAATATTGACAGAGTATGAACAATGGCAAATGTGTTTTGAAATTTTTGCCCTGTCTAAATTTTTGCATTGAATATATATGATTACTAGAAGATAGAATATTTTATTTTTGCTGGGCATGGTGGCACATGCCTTTAATCCCAGTACACAGGAGGCAGAGGCAGACAGAGTCCTGTGAGTTTGAGGCCAGCCTGGTCTACAAAGTGAGTCCAGGAGACACAGAGAAACCCTGTCTCAAAAAAGAAAAAAAAAAAAAAAAGAAATTTCATTTTTGCTTGTCAAGTCATGGAAAACTCGGCAGCTACTAGAGATGAACTAACAGGAAACATTTTGCTGGCTGGGGTGTAACTCAGTTGATAAGCGTGTTCTTGTCGAGCATGCAGAAAGCCCTGGGTTCCACCCCAGCACCACATAAACCAGGCACAGTGTCACGTGCCTCTAACGCCGGTAATCGGGAGAGAGAGTCTGGCAGAAGTTCAAGATTATCTTGGTTACACAACAAGTCTGAAGCCCCTCTAGGCTCCATGAAGCTCTGTTCAAAAATTAAAGAAAGAAGAAGAAGAAGAAGAAGAAGAAGAAGAAGAAGAAGAAGAAGAAGAAGAAGAAGAAGAAGAGGCAGTGGTGGTGTGAGGGATATTTGAACTTATACAATAAAGTGCCCATTACCTAACCCTGTAAAGCAGACGGCAAATGCTGTACGTGGAGCCGGTTCGTGTAGATAACATGTTCGATCACTGAAAATGTGCTGACATCCTAGGGGTGGGAGTGTCCTAGCTTTGCTTTCATCAAGGGGCATGGAAGCTTTGACACAAATGTTAACTGTGGTCTCCTGGAGCTGTGCTTTCTTTCTCCTCCTCCTCCTCCTCCTCCTCCTCCTCCTCCTCCTCCTCCTCCTCCTCTTTTTTTTTCTTTTTTGATTTTTTTGAGACAGGGTTTGTCTGTAACAGCCCTGTCTGTCCTAAACTCCCTTTGTAGACCAGGTTGGCCCCAAACTCACAGAAATCCACCTGTCTCTGCCTCTCCAGTGCTGAGATTAAAGGTATGCACCACCACACACAGCCTTCTTTATGCTTTCTTTCTTCTTCTTCTTCTTCTTTTTTTTTTTTTCCAAGACAGGGTTTCTCTGTGTAGTCTTGGCTGTCCTGGACTCATTTTGTAGACCAGGCTGGCCTGGAACTCACAGCAATCCGCCTGCCTCTGCCTCCCAAGTGCTAAGAGTAAAGGCATGCACCACCATACCTCGTCTTCTTTGTATGTTCTTATGTTCTCCAAGTTTTCTACACTAAAGAAAAACACTATAAAAATAAAAAGTAAATAAAAATAAATATTAGCATTATTAATTTCTTTAAATTATACATTAAACTGAACTCACAGTAAGGCTTCTGCTAAGTAAGAAGTGTAGGCACTGTTGCTTTGGATCCCCTGTGCTGGGCCCCAACAGACAGGCTGAAACTCAAAATGGAATCACCCACACTGAGGTTCCATGTCTTTTTTGGTTTGTTTGTTTTTGGTTTTGTTTTTTGAGACAGGGCTTCTATGTATAATAGTCCTGGTTGTCCTGGACTCTTTGTATATAAGGCTGGCCTCCAACTCATAGAGATCTCCCTGCCTCTGCCCGCCAAGCGCTCAACCTCAACCAGGTTGAGGTTCCAGGTCTTAAACCAAAGCTAAGTTGTTGACTGACTCATTCAGAAATCAAGAAGCCACATTTTCCAGCAGCCCAGAGCTTGAGAGGAAGATGCCCTCTGTTTCAGTAGCAACCTTTAATCATTATGGAAGGAAGCCTGGGATCTGATGCTCATCTGTCCATTGTTAGTTTGTTTAGGGGGCTGCTCTCGTTTTAACCTCTCCACGTCCATCACAGGAGAGAAAAGAATGGCATGACTAATCTTTTGTGCTTTGCTCCTCCTCTCTCTGTGCTTTCTCAGTCTATCAGACCAACTTGCTCATTCAGTCATCAAATACAGCATTTACTGTAATGTATGGAGAGAAGTAATGGTTCCCAATTCTAAAATCAATAAAGTCCAGGGGGACTAGAGAATATGGTTCCATTGGTAAAGTGATTGAAATGCAAGCATGAGGCCATGAGTTCAGGTCCTCAGCACCGGTGAAAAGCTGACATGGCCGTTCCAGCACTGGGGAATCTGTTCAGCCAGCTGTACAGTCAGCATAGCTCAACCAGTGACCTACAGGTTCAGTGTGTGACAGTGTCTCAAAACTAAAGTAAGGGTAGCAAGATGGCTCAGTGGAAGCACTCGCTGCCAAAGCCTCATGGCCGGAGTTTGGGCCCCTCAGACCTCAGTGGAAGGACTGACTCCTGAGGTGTGTCCTCTGACCTCCCTATGTGAGCTGTGGCACTTGTGTGCCTCTACCATATACCATACACACAGAGTGATGAAAATAAGTAGGACTCAATTGAGGAAGGCACCCAATGTCAACTCTGGCCTCCATACACAAAGATGAGGAGGAGGAGGAGGAGGAGATGACGATGGTAACGATAACAATGCTATGATGGTAAGATGATGATATGATGAAGACAATGGCAATGATATGATCATGTGATGAAAATGATGATGACAATGGTATTATGATATGATGATTAAAACAATGATGGTGGTGATGGTGGTGATGATGGTGAGGGTGGTGATGGTGGTGATGATGGTGATGATGGTGATGGTGGTGATGGTGGTGATGATGGTGATGGTGGTGATGATGGTGATGATGGTGATGGTGGTGAGGGTGGTGATGGTGGTGAGGGTGGTGAGGGTGGTGAGGGTGGTGATGGTGGTGAGGGTGGTGAGGGTGGTGAGGGTGGTGATGATGGTGAGGGTGGTGATGGTGGTGATGATGGTGATGGTGGTGAGGGTGGTGATGGTGGTGATGATGGTGATGATGGTGATGATGGTGATGGTGGTGAGGGTGGTGAGGGTGGTGATGGTGGTGAGGGTGGTGATGGTGGTGATGGTGGTGATGGTGGTGAGGGTGGTGATGGTGGTGAGGGTGGTGAGGGTGGTGATGGTGGTGAGGGTGGTGATGGTGGTGATGATGGTGATGATGATGATGATGGTGATGGTGGTGATGGTGGTGATGATGGTGATGGTGGTGATGATGGTGAGGGTGGTGATGATGGTGATGATGGTGATGGTGGTGATGGTGGTGATGGTGGTGATGGTGGTGATGGTGGTGATGATGGTGATGGTGGTGATGATGGTGATGGTGGTGATGATGGTGATGATGGTGATGGTGGTGATGGTGGTGATGGTGGTGATGATGGTGATGGTGGTGATGATGGTGAGGGTGGTGATGATGGTGATGATGGTGATAATGGTGAGGGTGGTGATGATGGTGATGATGGTGATGATGGTAATGGTGGTGATGATGGTGATGGTGGTGATGATGGTGAGGGTGGTGATGATGGTGATGATGGTGATGGTGGTGATGATGGTGAGGGTGGTGATGATGGTGATGATGGTGATAATGGTGAGGGTGGTGATGATGGTGATGATGGTGATGATGGGGGTGTGGTGGGTGATGGTGGTGATGGTGGTGATGATGGTGATGGTGGTGATGGTGGTGATGGTGGTGATGATGGTGATGGTGGTGATGATGGTGATGATGGTGATGGTGGTGATGGTGATGATGGTGATGATGGTGATGGTGGTGATGATGGTGATGGTGGTGATGATGGTGATGGTGGTGATGATGGTGATGGTGGTGATGATGGTGATGGTGGTGATGGTGGTGATGATGGTGATGATGGTGATGATGGTGATGGTGGTGATGATGGGGTGATGATGGTGATGGTGGTGATGGTGGTGATGATGGTGATGGTGGTGATGATGGTGATGATGGTGATGATGGTGATGGTGGTGATGGTGATGATGGTGATGATGGTGATGATGGTGATGGTGGTAATGGTGGTGATGGTGGTGATGGTGGTGATGGTGGTGATGGTGGTGATGATGGGTGATGATGGTGATGGTGGTGATGGTGGTGATGGTGGTGATGATGGTGATGATGGTGAGGGTGGTGATGGTGGTGATGATGGTGATGGTGGTGATGGTGGTGATGGTGGTGATGGTGGTGATGGTGGTGATGGTGATGGTGGTGATGGTGGTGATGTACCCAAACAAGAGCTTTCAACTATTTTGTGGTCATTTTTCTGTGTGTGTGTTTTCATAGACAAGTAATTTTTTCCTTTCTTTGGGTAGAGACACCATAGAGTCCTCAACCCAACATAAAACCTTCCTTTTTGAAACAGGATTTCTTTTACTATATAGCCTAGACTAATGTCTGATGCTCCTGGCTTAGCCTCCCAAGTGCTATGATTATAGGTGTCCCACCATGCCCACATAATTTTCCTTTGATACCTGCACACACAGCTCAATAAAAACTTCTAGATTTTCATCAGTTTTGTGACAGTACTTTTACTTTAAATTGCCTTACTGAAATGTTATTTTGAGATGTTATAGAAGATGGGGAAGTCACATTCTTCACCTCTGAAAAAATAACAGCATATCCTACCTACTACCTTTATTTTAAATCTCCCCAAAGTGGTACACTTGAAAATTAATTAAGCCAGACACGGTGCTGCACATCTGTAATCCCAGCACTCAGAAGTAGAAGTAGGTGGATCTCTGTGAATTTGAGGCCAGCCTGGTCTACAAAGCCAGTCCAGGACAGCCAAGGCTACACAGAGACCCTTGTCTCTGAAAATGAAAAAAGAAAAGAAAAGAAAGAAATTGAACTTGTCTAAATTGAAAATAGTGTTTCTTCCTCAAGAAATCAAGAATTGAGAAGTCTGAAGTAACTTGAGTTTTCAAAAAGCAACTCCTAGGACAAATTGTGCCTAGTTTTGAGAAGAGCTAATCAATGTCTTAAAAGGCATAATTTAAAATAAGCACTTCAACCAGAGCAACCACTGCCCCTCAGAATGGGAACAGGCCTAAGAGACTAATTGCGTGAACACTGTGAAGCTCATGAAGCGGTGAGCTCCTGGTTTGGTGACTGGTGAATGCTGGTATGCCCACTTCAAAACCCACCTGCCATCTTTCTCATGTAGACTATGTGTCGCTATTATTAGTGTTCATCCACAAAGACCTGGAATTGGTTTAACAAGTGCATAGCCTTCCTTTACTACTTCCATCAAAATCTATTCCAAAACCAGGCATGGTTGTCCATAGTTTTAATCTCACAGAGGCAGGGTGGTCTCTGAGTGTGTGGCTAGCCTAGTCTATACAGCAAGTTCCAGGCTAGTCAGGGCTGCCTGGTGAGTCTCAGTCTCAAAATTTAAAAATTAAAAAAAAAAAATCTTTCTAGCAGGGACAAAAATTTAAGCATAAAAATAATCTTGAATATTATACAAGAAGCTATAGGCCTGTAGTTGCTCTGAGAGGACGGAATCCAGTGCACTCCAGAGCACCTGGATCGGCAGGTGCCCCAGTACCTTACACAAACAAGGAGGCATTTGCATGTAACCTGTATACACTGCCCTTCATGAGGTTTTTACTACATCGATTTTTGTGGAGGGGGGTGGGTGCAGCACATAGGACACTTGTGGGTGTGGATTCTCTTTATCCACCATGTAAGCTCAGTGGCCATTGTCAGGCATCCACCAGAGACAACTACTCACACAGGTTTAAGCCAATAAAGAATCTTCATTAGCCAGTCAACAAGGACCCTTGGAACAACAGAAAGCAAGAAGCATGGTTAGTACATTTAGAGACCTTCTCAGAACTATGGACTTTAACGAATGGGGTGTTTGCTTACTTTCTGGCAGGTGGAGTAGTCTGGTACATGCTGAGTTTTGTGGCCTGAGCGGTACTTCCATCATGGAGTCAGTCGTGCTAAGGTCTTGGTGCCTACTCAGGTCTGGGGACCTGTCACAGGCACAAGCCTCTTTTACCTGCTGAACCACCAAAAGCCCTGTGTTGTGTGCTGCAGTACTTAGAGTAAAGGAACATAATATAAAAGCTATGCAAATAGGGAGTTGTTCCAATATCTTGCTTAGAGAATAATGGCAGGAAAAGCCGATAGATACTAAATTCTGACACAGTGTTTTTCAGTTACTTTTGAACTGAGGTTGATTAAAACCATATGGAATCCTCAGCTACAGAAAGCCAGTTGTATACATAATTTTTTTTTTCTTAGTAATTCTTGGGATTAAACCCAGGACTTTGTACATGCTAACACACATTCTTACTCAAATAGAATGAGGTACAAAAGACCAGTTATTGGATATTGATTTATTTAGGGCCTTACTTAAAGCACTGTTTGTACTGCCTGTTTGCCAAACATGACTCCACTTGCCACCTGGAACCAAATGACCGGAGAAACAGCTGCACCAATGGGTGGTCGCCCTTAACAACCTGTTGGCTGCCCTGTGAGGTTTTGTAAACTCTTGCTTGCTTGCTTGCTTACCTGCCCCACCCTGTGGTCTTAGAATATGAAGTGAGAATATAAACTGGGAAGAAGCTGCCCTGGCTTCCACCCCCTGGTGACATCTCCTTGCTTCCCATCTCATTGCTGCCCGGTTCTTATTCCAGAAAGATCCCCGCACCTTTACTACTGTATGGAGGACATTGTCTTCTTTCAAACCACTTCTACCATCACTTAGCACCCAGAAGCCACTGCTCAGGACTGCATGCCTAACTAAATTTTTGGGGGGTTCTGTTTTGTTTTGTTTTTCGGGACAAGGTTTCTGTATGTCAGAGCCCTGGCTGTCCTGGACGCACTTTGTAGACCAGGCTGGCCTCAAACTCAGAGATCTGCCTGTCTCCACCTCCCGAGCGCTGGGATTAAAGATGTGACACCCAAATTGTACAAACTGCCACCTCAAGGTAGGTCACACTTAACGATAATAGATCAAACCACACTCTCTTCAAAGATTTCATAGTTTTGCAAGCATGGAGTTTTAGTACTTGAGGTGACACAAATCTCGAGCCAGTGTGGCACAGAAAGTAAAGGTGGTGTGATCTTTCTTACTTGTTGGGGCAAAACTCTAAAACCTTTGTGACAGTCTTCCAGTGGGGAGGCTGTTACACACAGGGGCATGGAGCAGGAGAGTAATCAGAGCGTAAGGAATGGATCCACTCTTGATTGAGAGTCCATGAAACAAAGCTTTAGCCAGCCAACCTCTTTCTTTAGATTCCTTTGTTTATCTACAAATTCACTTTCTGACTTCTAGAAAGCCTTTGGACCACAACAAGGGTGCATAGTGCACTGGGCATGCATGCTGCTAACCTTATGGATGAGCTTATTTGTCCTTTTTCCTTGATTCCTTCTTTTTTTTCTTTTTCTTTTTCTTTTCTTTCCTTTCCTTTTTCTTTTTCTTTCTTTCTTTTTTTTTTTTTTTTTTTTTTTTTTTGAGTGGGTTTCACTGTGTAGCCTTGGCTGTCATGGACTCACTTTGTAGACCAAGCTGGCCTCGAACTTACAGAGTGAGTGCTGAGATTAAAGGCATGCTCCCCCACTCCAAGCCATTCCTTCTTTCTTACCTTTTTCTTTCTTATTTATTTTTCGAAAAGGTCTCAGCATCCCAGGCTAGCCTTGAACTCTCTTTATAGCTGAAGATGGCCTTAAACTCCTGATCCTCCTGCCTTTACCTCGTTAGGGCCGGTAAACATCAACAAACCAGGCTTATTTTTAAAGATTTACTTATTGTGTATGTGTGCCTGCCTGAATGTATGTTTGTGCATACAGGTGCCCTCTGAGGCCAGAAGAAGGCATTGGATTCCTTGGAACTAGAGTTACAGGCAGCTATGAGCCACATCACATGAATGCTGGAAACTGAACCTGGGTCTTCTGCAAGAACAGCAGGCCTTCGGGGCAGCGACTCCTTTTAACCAAGGAGCCATCTCTCCAGCCTCCACTCCCATTTATATGGCACTGGGGGTGAACCCAGAGCTCTGTGCCTCCTATATAAGCACTATGTTTGCTGAGCTCTGGCCTTAGACTTGTGTGTATGTTTGTTTATTTGTTGTGTTTGGATAGGATCTTATATAACCCAGGCTGGTCTCAAATTCACTGCATAGCTAAAGCTGACCTTGGATTTCTGATCCTCCCACCTCTACTTCCAAATGCTGGGCTTGTAGATGTCCACCATCAAGCATGGCTTTGATTTTTTTTTTTTTTTTTTTGCGGGGTGGGGGGGTTGGGTTTTTTTTTTTCCAAGACAGGGTTTCTTTGTGTAGCCTTGGCTGTCCTGGACTCCCTTTGTAGACCAGGCTGGTCTCAAACTCACATCGATCTGCCTGCCTCTGCCTCCTGAGTGCTAGGATTCTAAGTATGCCTTTGAAAATGGATGATCTTACCATCTTTCCAATCTGGATGCTGTGGTCACCCTTTTATTTTGTTTTGGGTTTTGGTTTTTGGTTTTTCAAGACAAGGTTTCTCTGTATGGCCTTGGCTGTCTTGAACTCTCTTTGTAGACCAGGCTGGCCTCGAACTCACAGTGCTCCTCCTGCCTCTGCCTCCTGAGTGCTGGGATTAAAGGCATGCATCACCACACCCAGCTGTGGTCACCCTTTTAGAAAGTTACTCGATCTCAAGTTGCTCTGAGTACATTTTAGTGGTTACATGGAAAACTGTGGATTACCTTATTCTAGAGTTCTTAAATTTTGTTAGTTATTTTGTCAAATAATATTTTAAATTATATTCTTCTGTAAATAATATTTTTTAGAGTATTTTTAAACTCACAGAAAAGCTGAGTAGTGTAGAATTACTGTGTGTGTCCTTCAAGTTTAACCTAACATCAACAGATTGATTACCATGGTACAGTTGTCTAAACCAAGACATCTAGCTAAAGTTTAATTCTAGATTTTACTAAAGTGTTGCTAGCCCCACCCCAGACTCTTTTCCTTCCTGCCTGCCTGCCGGCCTCCCTCACTCCCTCCTTTCCTTTCTTTCCTGTTCTAGAATCCAGTCATGGATATCAAATTATATATGGTTATGTCATTGTCTCCTCTGACCTTTGACAGTTTTGTATGTCTTTTGTGTGAGCATGTCGGCTTGTGTGTTTCTTTTTTGAGAGATTTCATTGGTATCTCAGGCTGCCTGAACTTTCCCTGTAGCCCGGCGTAGCCTTGAACTCACAGCCTGCTGCCTCCTTCTTCCAACTAACAGCGGCGGTTAGAGTACTTTACATCGTCCTTCAACATGGTTTTATTTAATAGTTTCCTCACGACTAGACTGGAACTGGGCTTTGGGGTAATGACTCCCCAGCAGGGTAGCCTTTCTCATCACATTCACCACAATAAATGTCATTAAGATAACCTACTAGCCCTAATCACTTCATTCAGATGTTTCCAGGGCAACCATGTCTTATGTGTACCCTGTTCTTTGGATGCCACTAAAGTCTGATCTGCTCTCAAGAAGAGGGGTGGGGAGGGAAAAGAGAGCGAAGCCCCACTTCTAGGACAGGTGCCCACAGGTAGAATGTGAAAATGGTGTTTCTTCATTGCTCTTTACCTAGTAGCTGGCATGTGAAGACCAGACCTCTCTCTACTAACTCCCTTCCTTCCTTAGATCTCTATGGACTCACAGTTACTTGTTTTATAATAAACTTTGCTTACCCAACTTACTCTTTTGAGATAGGAAATCAAGCTATTGCTCAGGTTGACCTGGAACTGAAATGCCTCTTACTTAACCTGCAGGGTGCTGGGACTTGGATCCTGCACTGCCACACCTAACTCTGATACTCTGCACTCAGGTGGCTCCAGCCTTCCCATTTGCATCACTTTCAGGAGTTCTGTTTGTTTGCTTTTCCTTCTTCTACCGTGCTGTAGATCAAATGCATGGCATTGTGGGTGCTAGGCAACATCCTCAGCCCTGGTGTTCAGACATACTCCACATTTATTATAATTTCTGTTTCTATAAAATACTCTTGGCTCATTTTCTCTATTTCCTGCTCTGACCCTTGAATAACTTATTTTTCCAAGTTTTTGAGTCTCAATTTGCTTCCAATTTAGCCAGTGGGACCTCTTCAACTTGGTGTGCGGATTCATTGAACATTGCCTGTCTTGAGCTCAGAGCGATATGTATCTTCTGACATAAGATGGGCCTCCTTCCTGTGCTGTGGGATCAGCCATTTCTATACTAGGAGCTCTCATTCCAGTCACTGGGGAATTATGGGATGTATGTGATGGCAACATATTTTCTTTCAGAGTATGACTTAATTTTGGGGGAGAATACAAAAGTACCTTTGGGACACTGGTAGTTTTGAGAATATTTTCCTAATAGACTTGACCTTGGATTTTTATGAATACTTAATTTATTATTATAGCAAAGACTTGAGGCCAGGCATGGTGGTATGTACCATTAACCAGAAAGGCTCAGGCAGGCAGATCTATGTGCTTTCCAGAACTAGATAGTGTGCAGAGGTGACCTTCATTCACATTGTATTAAGGTGTATCTCCATAGTCTATTGTTAATTCCCTAACACACTGTGAGCTAAATGCTAACAGATTCTGGTTTCGTCATTGCTATTGAGGACTCTCCTGTCTCAGTGTTGTGTAAAAATTACTCCCCAATTATCTCTGATTGGTTAATAAAGAAGCTTAAAAGCCTATGACTGGGCAGAGGAGACAGTAGACGGGACTTCCATTCTCAGTCTGGATCTGAGGTGGTGAGATAGAGATAGATAGATAGATAGATAGATAGATAGATAGACAGACAGATAGACAGACAGACAGACAGATAGATAGATAGAGAAAGGCAGGGAAGGAGAGAGGGAGAGAGACACAGAGAGAGCGGGCCATGAGGTTGTAGCCATGAGGCCTGGCCAGGAGGAGAAGGTCACCATGCCACAAGTAGGAAGGCCGTTAGGAGTTGCCATGAGGACAACAATGGAGGAGGAGTGGCGGGGGGGGGGGGGGGGGGGGGGCGCGACTAGATGGCAAGCAGCATGGGGCGCATGGCTGGGAAGGAGCCAGGCTAGCACAGATGGGTTAAAATAGATGAGGATCTGCCCAGCGCAATCCTTTGAAGTTTATTAATAAATGTAACAGGTCTCCAACCTAAGAAAACCTAAGAAAAAAACCGTTTAATTCCAACATATGAGATCCTGTCTTAGTCTAAGAAGGAAGGAAGGAAGGAAGGAAGGAAGTAAAGAAGGAAGGAAGTAAAGAAGGAAGGAAGTAAAGAAGGAAGGAAGGAAGGAAAGGCTTTGGGCAGTTTTCAATGTATCTTCCTATAACTTTGCTCGTAGTTAAAAGAGAGAGCCATCACTACATCCAAATAGCACCTAGGCCAACATTTCCTGAGCACTTAGGTCAAGTCCTCATTAGTGTAGGGTAGTGTTTGGATTTACTCCTTGTTGTCTTCTTTCAGGTTTTAAAATGTTTAGAATGATCCAGTGAATTAATTTCATGACCCAATAATAACTCAGAACTCACAGTTTCAAAAAGCAGAAAATAATAATAATGGTTGTAAATAAACGAATCTCATGCTTACTATGATTCTAACGGTGAAAGGTCTCCAAAGCTTAGTCATAATTGAAGGCTTGCTGAGAGAACACAGGCGCTCTCTATATGGCTTCACTGAAGCCCCTCATTACCTCTTTAAGATAGACACTATTATGCTGTATTTTGCAACTCAACAAAGGTATATAGTAAGTAGTCAAATCAGCACTCAGCTCAATCCTTCTAATTCTAAAGTTCATGCTCTTGACTGTGACATGATAACATCTTAGTGTAATTACAGTTAATTAAGGGGGGACGTGAATAAGAGTTAGATGGAGGTGCTGCTTAAGGAGTGACAAGGATGGTGCCGAAGTGCAGAAGTGCGGAATTGGGCTGGGGGCGTTGTGTGGCTGGTAGAGTGCTTATCTAGTAGGCAGGAAGACCTGGGCCAGATCCCCTGTTCTTCAAAAGACTAAATTAGCCCAGCGTTGAAGAGGCAGATTCAGGAGGATGGCTTGGGCTGTCTGCCAGGCAGCCTTCCATAGCAGTGAGCCCAGGGCCCAGGGAGAGACTTGGTCTCAGAAAATAAGGAAAACAATGCCTAAGGTCCAATGTTGACCTCTTGACCTCCACTCCCCCCCACACAATAACAATGAAATAATGGTTTGGATCTGTAATAAGGACACACACACACACACACACACACACACACACACACACACTCACACTGTAATAGTGATATAATACTGTGGACCTGTAATAAAGTCACACACACATTATAATAGTGATATAATGGTGTGGATCTGTAATAAGGACACACAGACACTGTAATATTGAAATAATGGTATGGACCTATAATAAGGACACACACACACACACACACACACACACATACACACACACACACTCTGTAATAGTGAAATAATGGTGTGGATCTGTAATAAGGACCAACAAAAGAATCAATTGATTCTTGGCTGCAAGCAACTTTACTCACTTAGCATTTTAAAAACCCTTGAACTGCCCACCCCTAAACATTTTCTTTTGGCCAGATACAGCTGGCTACCCTGTTTTGCCACCTCACGTGTCTATGTCTCTGAATACTCAGCATACTTGTCCTGGAGGCTCAGCTCCCTTCCCTCTTGTGAGTCCCTTCTCACAACTGTTCCCTCTGTGCCTGGCTCCTCTAAATCCTGACTCCCCATCACTCGTCCTGCAGCGTCCCCTTGGGAACTGTGATGCGTCAATGTTTGATGCAGTTCATTCATTCTGAGCTGAGCTATTTCCCTGATGTTCCTGCACTTATTTTGTCTATTTTATTTATATTATTTTATCTTTATATTTATTTACTTATTTTGTTTCTTTGCTATTGCATGTCTAGGCTGACTCTGAATTCACTGTGGAGGAGCCCAGGCTGCTGTGACCGCTTGACCCTCCTTCCTCCACCAGGGATCCCAGGTCTGTGAGCTGTGCCCAGATGTTCTGTCATTCTGTTTGTGTATTTGTTTGTTTGGTTGGTTTTTTGAGACATGGTTTCTTTATGTTATTTTGGCTGTCCTGGACTCACTTTGTAGACCAGGCTGGCCTCGAACTCACAGCGATCCTCCTGCCTCTGCCTCCCTAGTGCTGGGATTAAAGGCGTGCGCCACCACACCCGGCTATTTTCTGTCATTCTTACAGTGCTCACTGTTTGGATATTGTATTCTTTAGACTGATAATTAGTTTTTATTTTCTCTACTTGAAACATATTTTTTTCTTTTCTAAGAATTCCTTCCAGTTCTATTTAACTTAACTTTTCTTTTTGTTATATTATTCATTTCTAAAAGTGCTTTAATTTTATCTTTCATTTATTATTGGTGTGGTGTGGGGTGGGATATGTATGTGTATGTGTGTGTGTTCAGTGTGTGTGTGTTTGGTATCTGTGTATGTGTTTGGTGTGTGTGTGTATGTGTGTGTTCGGGGTGTGTGTATGTGTGTGCGTTTGGTGTGTGTATGTGTATGTGTGTGTTTTGTGTGTGTGTGTATATGTGTGTGTGTGTTCGGTGTGTGTGTATATGTGTGTGTGTGTGTTTGGTGTGTGTGTATGTATTTGGTGTGTGTGTATGTGTATGTTCAGTATGTGTGTATGTGTGTGTGTGTATCCATGTGTGTGTTCAGTGTGTGTGTATGTTCGGTGTGTGTATGTTTTTTTTTTTGGTGTGTGTGTATGTGTGTGTGTTCGGGGTGTGTGTGTTTGGTGTGTGTAATGGAGACACTCTTGTGTCACTGTGAGTGTGTGGTAGTCAGAGAAAAGTGCCAGGAGTTGGTTCTTAGGGTATCAAGCTCAGACTTGGCTGCAAGCAACTTCACCCACTTAGCCATCTTGCTAGCCTTACTTTCAAAGGTTACCTGCAAACCCAAACACTAATAACTAAGCAATGAAAAATAAATAAAGTAAGAAAAGGCATTTTCAATTTTACCACTTATTTCTCGCTTTGGATATTAATCACCTTAACTAATTTTGATTTTATTTTCTCAATGAGGCACTTTGAAAGGTAACTACACATGATACAGACTTTAGATTTGTTTAAAGTATTTGGGATAAGAAAGAAAATTACTTCGAAACACAGACAAATTTAATTGTACCCCCACCCTGATTTCCAATATAAGAGGAATTTCAAAGCCAAATAAATAAATAAATAACTTTAAAAACTTTCACCCGACTAATGCTTTCACAAGTTAGTAAGAGGATAGGGAATTGGTTTTCTAAAACATTTTTAAAAGGCTATATTTCATAATCATATGAAAGGTGCATCAAAGAAAATTATTCTAAAACTCTACGAAGCATGGCAGAAATACAGCTCTGGTCCATTATGATAAGAGGAACTGGCCAGAGCCCGTCTAATCTGCATGTGAATTTGATTAAAATGTTTTGCTTTAGGTACACACCGAGTGATGTGTGAGGACGGTTGCTGCTGACACGGGGACAACTGGGCAGAGACGGGGCCACGCCTGCTGCTCAGACTGGCTGTTGTTTGTTTGTTTTGTTTTCTTGAGACAGGGTTTCTCTGTGTAATAGTCCTGGCTGTCCTGGACTCACTTTGTAGACCTGGCTGGGCTCGAACTTACAGAGACCTGCCTGCCTCTGCATCCCGAGTGCTAGGATTACAGGCGTGCGCCACCATGCTGAGACAGTCTTCTGTTTTGACTTTTTTAAAAAGATTTAGTAAAACATTTCATTTGTTTTATCTAGTCTGCTTGTTTGCTCTTCTTTTGTGACTTTTTCATTCTGTTCTCTGCAAAAAAAAAAGGGGGGGGAGGGGAGTTTAGAGTAGCGATATCCGTGACACTGTGCACTGCTACACACCAGCGATGCACACACTTGAGAGGTGGAGGGAGGATGGTCAGCAGGTCAAGCTGGCCTGGGTTACCTGAGACCGTGTCACAACAAGCAAACAATTGCAGCTAGGATGACAGCCCGCTGCTGTGAGGAAACCACGAGAGCACAACATGTGGGAAAACCTGCGTGAAGTCAGGCACTTATCCATAAATAAAATTCCTTCATCACATGCACTGTAGCCTGTAGGCCCAGCACCTGGGGACTGAGGCGGGAGAAGCTCAAGTTGAACCAGCATGAGCTATTTAGTGATAGCTAGTCTCACAGGAAAAATGAAGCCATACTATTTGTAAAATACTCTTTTTGTGTTTTGAGGTGTGTGTGTGTGTGTGTGTGTGTGTGTGTGTGTGTGTGTGTGTGTGCGCACTTGCATGTTAAGATTTGTTTATTGCTGGGTGGTAGTGGTGCACTCCTTTAATCCCAGCACTCAGGAGGCAGAGGCAGGCGGATCTCTGTGAGTTCGAGGCCAGCCTGGTCTACAAAGTGAGCCCAGGACAGCCAAGGCTACACAGAGAAACTCTGTCTCGAAAAACAAAACGAACAAACAAAGATTTGTTTATTTATTATTATATACAGTATTCTTCCTGCGCGCCAGAAGAGGACACCAGATCTCATTAGAGATGGTTGTGAGCCACCGTGTGGTTGCTGGGAATTGAACTCAGGACCTTTGGAAGAGTGGACAGTGCTCTTAAGCTCTGAGCCATTTGTCCAGCCCATGTGTTAGTTTTTTGAGATAAGATCTCACTTTGTAGCTATAAAATACTTTTTAATACTTATTTTTTTTAAGTGAGGATTGACCTAAAATTTCTCATAAAAAAGGATGCAGTAAAAGCAAAAATGTGAGAAGTCGGTCGTGACTGCGTGCAAGCAGAGCTGGTGTGCCACCATGCAGGGCCACCACGGTTGCCTGTCTGAAAGTCACACGGCCTTACGTCTTTCTTTCCTGTGCTTGCTTTCTAAATGGTTGTCAAGGAGGCTGGGAAGTAGAAACATGTTTCCATGTCTATTAATTATCTTCTTAGGGGGAAAAAATGTGTCCTTGGTGAATGGCATTTCTGGAGAACAACTATGAATTTTGTCTTGATGCTGCCTGCATGCAAAGGCCCCCAGTTAACAGAGGGTGCATTGAATACCACCATGCCTGGCTTTCTGATCTTTTTAAGCTTGCACATGACAGGTGACTGAGCAAAAGATGATCATTCAGTGAGGCAGACTCCATACAGAGAAGGGCTGTGCTGTGTTAGAGCCCGGAGCAAGGTGCGCGCGCGCGCGCGCGCACACACACACACACACACACACACAGAGCCCCAAAGGAGGCCAGGCATTCTTCCTAAAAAGCAAACTTCACATTTTATTTTTTTGTTTAAAAAAGTAGGCAGAGCCAGGCAGTGGTGGCACATGACTTTAATCTTAGCACTTGGGAGGCAGAGGCAGGTGGATCACTGTGAATTTGAGGCCAGCCTGGTTTACAAGTGAGTCCAGGACAGCCAGGGCTACACAGAGAAACTCTGTCTCAAAAAACCAAAAGAGTTAAATAAATAAAAAATAAAAAAAAGAAGACAGTTTAAAAGGTCAGATGATACTCAATTAACTTGGAAATCTCAAAACACACCAAGTAAAGCAATGAGGAAAGTAGACGCTTGTACCAGCCACTAACAGTAGAATTCTGAAACGAGAAGTCTAACAGGCAAGTAAGTGCCTCTGGTCTGGTTTGGTATAGCCCGCTAACTCTGCATTTCAAAACATGTTCTTATGGGGGCCAATGAGACGGATCAGTGGATAGAGGCTCTTGCTGCTAAGCCTGGTTATCAGAGTTCAGTCCCCAGGACCCACGCAGTGAAGAGCCAACAACTCTTGCAGGTTGTTCTCTAACCTCCATATGCACATGTACACTATGGTATGCAGGCCTATACACACACACACACACACACACACACGCACACGCACACGCACACGCACACACACACAATTACTATAATAAACCATTTCTTCTCACTTTGTTAATATTATTACTGTGTGTGTGGGCATTGGTGCGGTTTCAAAAGTGCCTGTGTCAAGTTGGGTAGAGCTACAGTGGGCAGGAAAACGGTGTGCCCCTGCTGGCACCTGTGATATTTACCCACTACCCAATGTAGAAACTTATCAGCCCAGCTTGCCTAAGAACCTGTAGATCTGACAGTCAAGTGCCTGAAATGCTATAAAATAAACAGGATGAAAAATGTAGAAAGGAGCCCAGCAGAGGCTTTGTTGAAAAATAGAAAAATTAAAATGCTATGAGACAAAAGTGCCCATGAGTATTGGTAATTCTATCCTCTCATAAAAAAAAATTACCTCTTATAAATCATAAACTCAGGATCAAGGACTATGTAATAGTTACATGTCTATCTTAAGTGCATAGCAAACATGTGGTTTGGTCTATGGTATGGACCAAGTTTTAATTCAATTTACTGGCACTCAGCAGATGTAATGGGTTTCTATAAATAGGACAAACAGGAGACTAAGTCACATCTTTCATTTCCAGACACGTTTGGCCAGCACTACCTTTTTTCTTTCTTTGTAGAGATGTCAAGATGGTCAGCAATCATTGGGTACTTAGTGCGCTTTGTGTCTTAAAGCTTTCAGTAACATTTGCTTCATTTTGTGGATCTTTTATGTAAGTGATAAATGGAGTCCCTTCATTTTAACATCAGATGGCCGTGGAATGTTCTTGTCCTGTGGAAAGGTCTAGGCGCAGATAAGGAAACATTACAGTTTTCAAGGCTTTGTAAGTCGGGACCCAGATCAGAAGCACAGCTTTCACAGCGATGCGGGACATACAGATCTCAGGAGAGGAGACTTCCTGACACACACGGCTTTTGGCCTATGAAGGCATTCCTAGCTTTTATTCTTGTTTGTT
The DNA here is from genome assembly GCF_903995435.1 of Acomys russatus. Taxonomy (NCBI): domain Eukaryota; kingdom Metazoa; phylum Chordata; class Mammalia; order Rodentia; family Muridae; genus Acomys; species Acomys russatus. Next base: position 13,305,663 of record NC_067151.1, on the reverse strand, counting down.
TTGTTGTATCTTTTCTAATTAAAAAAAAAAAAACCTTTTGAAATCTGCTAACTAAACTTAGTTGATGACACACATGGGCCAAGACCTGGCATTTAGGAAGCATTGTCATTGCCAGGCTCCTGAGGACGAGCCTTCGCTTAGCTATGATAACAACTCCAGTACACTTTTACTTTTTAATTCATGAACATTACAGAAAATACCAAACCAAACAAAGAACGCTGGAGGGGCTGGGAACGTAGCAACTGTCAGAGTGCTTTCCCAGCACTGAGGAAGCCGTGGGTTCAATCCCCAGCACCGAGGAAGCCGTGGGTTCAATCCCCAGCACTGAACAAACTGGTCCTTTCTCTCCCTAGCCAGCTGCATTTTAAGATGACCGTTGCCATCTTGTTTCATTTTTGTTTGTTTATTTGTTTGAGACTGTTGCCCAAGCAGTACTTTAACTCACTGTGTTGCCCAGGCTCACCTCAAATTCACAACACTCCTGCCCCATTCTCCCGGAGCTTGGTATTAAAGGTAGGAGCCACCAGAGCTGGCTGGGAGTATTTCATAGGCTGAATCTCACTTTGAAATTTCCAAACAGTGACTTCTGCATTGTCGTTTAAATGCTGCGTGAGCTTGGTAAGATAACAGCCATCTCTAAGCCTTAGATTTTTTTTTTTTTTTTTTTTTACTATAAAACGGGAGTGTTTGCAGGGCATGGTGGCACACACCTTTAATCCCAGCACTGGGGAGGCAGAGGCAAACAGAGTGCTGTGAGTTCCAAGCCAGCCTGGTCTACAAAGTGAGTCTAGGACAGCCAAGGCTACACAGAGAAACCCTGTCTCGAAAAAAAAAAAAAAAAAACAACAAACAACAAAACAAAAAAACAAAAAAAAAAAAAGAAAGAAAGAAAGTTTGGAGGCAAATATTTGTCACACCTCCATAATATAAAGTGAGTAATAATTGCAACTTCAATAATCTCAGGCTCTGTGCACAGGAATTAACCTGTCTTACTGCAAGGGAGAGCTGCCTGCATTACTTAACGTATGTCTAGTTGGTGCGGGGGAGTCACCCAGGCCTCATGGCCACTAAGCATTCAACTCTAGTTGCATGCCCCAGCGCAGGGCATTGTGTAGTAATATCCCAGGTTAAAAGAATCTTGTTTAGATGTTAGTCTGAAAACTAGAAAATAATGTCTTAAAAATTTTTTTTGTTACCAAGAAGAGACTTGATACCCTATGAGCATATACAGGGGGAAGAGGTCCCCCTCAGTCACAGTCATAGGGGAGGGGAGTAAGGGGAAATGGATGGGAGGGAGGAATGGGAGGATACAAGGGATGAGATAACAATTGAGATGTAATATGAATAAATTAATAAAATATATTAAAAAATTAAAATTTTTTGTTTACTTTCTTAGAGAGAGAGAGAGAGAGAAAGAGAGAGAGAGAGAGAGAGAGTGTTTGGCTCTCTCCATCCACCTTTATATGAGCCCCAGGGTTAGAATTCAGTTAGCCAATCTTGCAGTTGTCTTTACCTACTGGGCCACCTACCCATCTGAACCACCTACCCATCTGAACCACTGAAAAGCAAACCAAACACCCAACAAACAACATTTAATTGAGAGACCCAAGACGCACTTGCACCCTTGCAAGAAGGTGGTTTACGAAATCTCTGTAAGCCAGCTTTCTTTAGCGTGATGAAATTAAAGTCAACCCTTAGGAAATACTGTTCAACAAATTCCTTTAGACACAAACTGGGAATGTTATCTTCAGCTGCCCTTGACTGACTCATTACCTGGCATTGGTGTTAATTGGCAGTGCGTACTGGTGTGCATTCCTCCAGGGCTAGCGGGCCAGACTGCAGAGACCTTTACAATTAGCAGCTTGGGAGGACCGAGGGCACGCCAGGAAACAGGTAGAAACGCTAAAGAGTACAAAGCTGCGATTAATTCAAACCTATGTTGCTGGTTACAGGGGGGTCCTGTGGACCTTCCCCGCCCACCCCACAGGTGCTTCTCACTAGAGGTATTTCCCGAAGGTTTTTTTTTTTTTTATGAAATTTGGAAAACTGATGACTGAATTTTAATATGTGAAATCCACACCTAAAAGAACAGCTCATGACTCCACAGAAGTCTAAAAATACTCTCTGATGCCTTTGGACCTTGGTTCTCTTACAATTTTCTTCTGCAGTTGCCAGGTGGAGAGTTGTTGGCGAAGGCTAGTTGTAGTGCCAGAGAGGCTTGGAGCGGGCGCTCCACAGTGACCCTGAACCTTATGTAAAACTTATCGTATTTCTGCTTCCTTTCTGCTGAATGAGAACGTCTATTTATAGACCATGTAAGGAGCCAAATATGGTAGGGTTTTCTTTCAGCCAATAAAAATGTAATGGAAGTCCTCCCTTGTCGCTTGGCTTGGCCATGAGTGCTGGTCGCTTAAAACAGAGCCACTTGTGAACCCAACCTTTAGGTCTTATGGCTTGGAAATCAGCACCCCCTTGGTGGCTGCCGAACCCTCCTAAGAACCCTTCCCCCCTCCTCCCAGATCTGAGTGAGTGCAGAGAGGTGTGTCCTGACTTTCTGAACCACTGGCTTCTGGTACATGAAAGTGTGGGTGGGGCAGAACTAGGGTAGGAGCGAAGGACAACTGACAACTGCTCCCCAGGGCAGCAGGAGCTCGCTGAGCCCCACCCCACCCCCTCCCCCCTCGCGGCTCTCAGCAGGGCGAGGTTAAGGATTGCAGGGTACTGTCTGTGCACAAATTGCTGTGCTGGCTCAGGTGGGGTATCTGCAATCGAAGCTGTCCTTTAAGCAAACAGATACAGTACTAGAAAACATCATATTCTGTCGCCTTACCAATACACTGTAGTTGTCGGTAATTCTACGGAAATACGCGACCACACGGCACGGTGTCGGACACCCGTAATCCAGCACAAGGGAGGCTACTACAGGAGAATTGTCAGTTTGAGGACAGTTTGGCTAAACAGTGCGGTGCTGTCTCGGAAAGGGCACGACTAAAGGAACATCCGTTATCTGTTGCCCCATTTCCTATAAAGTCTGAAAATTGGAAGCAGTCTAAGTGTTCATTAACAGTTTGGATGGATACATTATATGTAGTCTACCACAGAATATCGTGTAGCCGTTCAAATGAGCTGTTCGCTGCCTCCGAAATTTCTCAGAACAAATTATTAGGCCAGAACACAAGCCATAGAAAATTAGGTGCACAGGGAATCATTCCTGTAAAAATGTAATGTTGGGTAACTATGTGAGCATGGACTTTGAGTATCCTATATGCAGTATATTAACGAGACATTTATGAGATGTAAACAAATCTGAAAATTAGCAATTATTTTATAGTTCATCTTGGCTCCTTTTGCGTTTAGCTTGGCACACAGGTTAGGCCTGAATCATCGCTCCTTCTTCTAGATTTCTTTTTTTAATTTCTTGTCCATTTTGAAGGCATAGAGGTAACTTATACTCACTGCCGAAAATACATGGTCATTCTATTTAGTTTCCAAAATAGAGGGACCATAGATGTGCTAACCCCAGAAAAAAACAACTTAGGGAGGCTTAAGGAGAAAGGTCTGAGAATTGGCGTTTGGCTGGATTTGGTTTAAGGCTCCTGATATTCCTGAGTGTGCTCTGTATGTCCCGCGTGTTCGCTCACATGGGCAAGCGCAGGGTGGGGGTCAGAGGGTTCAGTAGGTTTCCTCTTTTGTCAGTCTCCACCTTATTTTTGAGGCAGCTTTGGCCAGACTGGCTGGCCTGGAGCCCCCAAAGAGGATCTTGTGGTCTCCATTGCCTGGAAGCACTGAGGTTGCTGATGTGTGCTGCTGCACCTGGGTTTGTAGGGGTGCCGGGGAGCCATGGTGGTTTGAATGAAAATGGCCCCATAGGCTTATGTATTTGAATACTTGGGCCCAGTTGGTGGAACTGTTTGGGAAGGACTGGAAGATGTGGCCTTGTGGGAGCAAAGGTGTTATTGGGGATGGGCTTGGAAGTTTCTAAAGTCCACGCCATTCCAAGTTCTCTTTCTTGCTCCCTGCCTTGAGCTTGTGGGTCAGGTATGAACTCTCAGCTACTGCTCAAGCACCATGCCTGCCTGGACTCACCCTCTGAAACTGTAAGGAAGCCTCAGTTAAATTCTTTCCGGTGATGATGTGTTGGAGGAAGGGCCAACTGTGTTTTCAAAAGCTGATATCAGTGCCTTGAGATCTGGTTCCTGCCCTGCCATGGACATTGTTATGAATGTTGAACTATCTCCTGTGACGTGATGATAAGGAATGTTCCCCAGTTGTCCCTGATTGGTTACATAAAGATGCTGAAGCCTATGACTGGCTGACAGAGAGGGAGACGGAGTTTTAGGGTCCCCGGGCTTGGGTTGAGAGATGAGTGGAGAGAGGTAGAAAGCAGAAGAGCAACAGGAAGGGAGGAAGCCAGAGAGAGGGAGAGAGAGAGAGAGAGAGAGAGAAGTCACAGAAGGCAAGATGATGATGAGCATGTGGCTGTAAGGACAGACTAATGGAGCAGAAGCTGTCCCCAGAATCATCAGATTGGCAAGCGACTGGCTTTTATGTGGGTTTTAAGGTACTAGGATTAGAGTAGCTAAGAATCTGCCCAGCATAGTGCTTACAGCTTAGTAACAAATTATAGTCTCTCCACATCCATCACTGGGGAACTAGCTGGTTAAAGAAAACTGCTGCTGTAATATTTTACTGCACTGATTAATATAGAAAGAATAGTTCATCTTTCTACAATGGTGTCTCGTCATGGCAATAGAAAAGTAGCTGAGCCAGGATCCAAAACTCAGCTCCATCGTATTTGTAAGCTTACCCGCTGAGCCACCTCCTCAGTTCCAGCTCTCAATATTTCAACAAATAATTCTCCGTTATCTCTTGTGTGCGTTTGGTTTGAGAGTGGGTATTGTGTGGGCTAGGCTGGCCTCGAACATGCTGCATAGCCAGCCTTGCTCTCCATGCAGGTCCTCCTGCTTCCACGTTGGCATCGCTGTGATGACAGGTGTATGTGGTGCTGCAGGTGACGCTGGGCGAACATGGCTACCATCTGAGTTATATCCCCGCCCCATCATTACATGTCCTATTCAGAATCAATGAGCCAGTGGGGCTCCTGCTATCCTTCATGAGGCTAGAGGGACACTGAGGTTCAGCCACCAAACCAGACCACCGACGTTTTCTAAAAGAAATAAAAGTAACAATTAGCAACTCTCCTCTCTTAAATAAAAGCAGAACACAAGGGAGGGGGGAAAATAAAACAAGAGAGAAGAATGCCTTTGTCTTGCAGGTATCTTATAACTATGCTTATAATTCAGGTAAGCCACAGGAAAGTAGATCATTAACTTCTTACAGCACTACGGCTTCTCAAGCCTGGGAAGGTGCGGGCCTGGGATGCAGATTCCAAGGACCGGGTTCCTGCTTCTAGCAGCTGCAGAGGTACCAGGAGCATTAAATGGAGGATGGCTGAGTCAGGAGGGCAGTGCCTGCAGGGGAGGGACAGGGTGCTCTACGCAGAACCCCGGGGGCACCATCTCTAAGAAGGAGTCACTCAGCTTTCAGCACCTGCTAAATCAGAGCCGAAAACCATCTTAAAATAGTACTGGCTGGTCAAGAACCTTCTGCTTCCCGTTTTCCCCTTGCTGTGGCACTCCAAGGAACAGGAGGGAGCTGAGCAGCTGAGCAGCTGAGAATGTAAGGAAGGAGATGGAGAGGTAATTCCTCAGGAAGGCCAGGCACCTGTCACGTGGCGTTCCTGTACTGCAGGAAGCAGGAGACTCTCATTTTACATAAATTTATATTTTACATTTAAGTGGACATGCTTAGTTGAATCTAGACAGGTCTCATGTGGCCCAGGGTGACCTTGGACTCCCTATCTAGCCTATGATAGCTGTGAACTCCTGATTCTCTTGTTCCCACTTTCCTCAGTGCTGTGATTACAGGCCTGGTGCCACCACACCCAGCGGTAAATCTGTTTTTTTTTGTTTACTTGTTTTTTTTTTTTTTTTTGAAGGAGTGTTGAGACAGGGTTTCTCTGTGTAACAGCCTTGGCTGTCCTGGACTCACTTTGAGGACCAGGCTAGCCTGGAGCTCACACCGATCCACCTGCCTCTGCCTCCTTAGTGCTGGGATTAAAGGTGTGCACCACCACACCTGGTGACATCTTATTTTTAATGAAAGTTGTGGTGTTAACACAGCAACATGGGCATTGAAGTCTTGCCTTATAGACTATACTGTGATTCACAGAGATGCTTCAACTGGGCTACCTAAGCATAAAAAGCAAGGTTAAGAAAGCCTGGATTGGTACCAAGAAGAGATTTGATACCCTATGAGCATATACAGGGGGAGGAGGTCTCCCTCAGTCACAGTCATAGGGGAGGGGAGTAAGGGGATAATGGGAGGGAGGGGAGGAATGGGAGGATACAGGGGATGGGATAACAATTGAGATGTAATATGAATAAATTGATTTAAAAAAAGGGCCCAGAAGGATGTATTCTCTCCTGAATACATTTTTTTCTGAGCGGGGCATGGAATACAAAGATGTCTTGGGTCTATTGCCGGGCTCCATTTCCTGTGTGTCTTTCATGGCTTCCTACCCCCCGCCCTGCTGTGTACCTCCATGGTCACGGACTGGGGTGTATGAAATGACACTATGGTCTTAAAATTTCTTCTCCTTGGACTAAAAAGATGTCTCCAAGGGGAAAGATGCCTTCTGCTAAGCCTGACAACCTAAATTAGATCCTAGGTCCCACATGAAGGAAGGAAAGAACTGACCCCCACAGGTCACCTCTAACCTGCACATACAGGCCTTGGTGCGCATGCACACACAGACCTACACACACACACATACACACACACAACACGCAACAAACAGATCAATGTGGTAACGTCGTTTCTAATTCTCCGCCACACACACTATGCTGGCCTATCCTCTCTGCTCACATTTTTCTTTTTGTGTGGTGCTCTGGATGGAACCTAGGGCCTGGAGCATGCCGGGCAAGTATTTTAACAAAACATCACACCCTAGTCCTGTCTGTTCAAATTTACAGAGACCATTGGCTGGCTAGATGGCAGAGTGTCCATCCCAGGATTCTGGTGGTGGTTCCAGGATTCTGATGCCACCAGTCACATGGCTGATCCCTATAGGAACAACAGCAGTGTTTCCTTGAGACTGAAGTACAGAATTCCAGGACCTGAGCTTTGGGGCTCAGTGTGCCTTTGTGACACTGAGCACTGCCAGTGTCAGTTACTACAAACACAGTATTATCTGCTGCTATTTCTGCTCTGTAGACTCCTAGGCCTGGGACACTAGCATAGGGCACATGCCTAATTTTTTTCTTAACTTTTCAAAATAGGGGTTTTCTGTGCAACTCTGGCTGTCCTGGACTTGTTCTGTAGAACAAGCTCATCTTGAACTCACGTAGATCCCCCTGCCTCGGCCTCCTGAGTGCTGGGATTAAAGGCATGGGCCACCACAGCTCAGCTCACCTGCCTGCCTTTAAAAGACAGACACACTGAGAAACATTCATAGCCCATAGAGGTCATGAGTTTACAGTTCACACTGCCGCATTTTTGTATTTTTTACAACTGTGCAGTCAGTACCGCAGTGCATTTTAGAACTTGGTAAAGCACCAAGAGGCTCCTGGTGCACGTCAGGATTCTCCTGCTGACCCGCTTCCAGCCTCTCGCTATCGCTCATTTTTATATCCCTATGAATTTACCTATGTAGAATATTTCAAATGAACAAAAAAAATCATAACATGTAGCCTTTCATTTTGGCTTCTAGTGCTTAATACAATGCTTTGGAGGTTGACCTGTGGTTGGGGAATTCCATCGCTTTTCACTGCTGAGAATGTTCTGGATGAACCACTTTCTTTGGTTGCTTGTACTCTTAGTGTTGGATCTAAGGAACAAACCAGTCAATTAAATTATTAGACAAACCAACTATTTTAAAATTTTATTTAAGCAATCTTTTCTTAAAAAAAAAAAAAAAAAAAAAAAAAAAAAGGTTTATTTTTAATCTGAGTGGTCCACCTGCACGTACACCTGCAGGCCAGAAGAGGGCATCAGATCCCACTATAGATGTTGTGACCCACCATGTGGTTGCTGGGAATTGAACTCAGCCCTCTGGAAGAGTAGGCAGTGCCCTTAACCACTGAGCCACCTCTCCAGCCCCCTATTTATTTTAATTTTATGTGCATTGGTGTTTTGCCTTCAGGAATGTCTGTGTGAGGGTGCTGGGTCCCTAGAAGTGGAGTTGCAGTTGTGAGCTGCCATGTGGTACTGGTATTTGAACCCCATTTCTCTGGAAGGGCAGTGCAATCTTAACTGCTGAGCCATCTCTCTAAAACCAATCTGAAACAAAAATTGATAAAATGATAAAAAGAGGCTGGGCACGGTGGCGCACACTTTTAATCCCAGCACTCAGGAGGCAGAGGCAGGCGGATAGCTGTGAATTCTCCAGGCCCTATGTACAATGAAGTTGGTAAGACATCCCCATTGTGCCTTGAGAAAAGTCTGTTATGATCTTATCTCTTGCATTCAATTTTTTTTTCCTTTTCCTTTTTTGAGACAGAGTCTCTTGTATCCCAAGCTGACCTCAAGCTTGCTCTGTAGTGGAGGATGACACTGAGCCTTGCTCTTCTCACCTGTACTCCTGGGCGCTGGGATCAGGGGCATGCAATGCTGAGTTTGAAGACCAGGGCTTCCGTTCTGTTCTGAGACGAGGGCTAACCATGCCACCCTGAATGTCCTGGACTCAAACCCCCAGAAATCTATCTGCTTCTTCTTGCAAGTGCTGGGGTTACAGGTGTGCACCACTGCTCAGGCTGGAATGGGAAAAGATGCACGGCTGGGCAATGACTCGAGGCTGTGCCACATCCTGGTGGAGCTTGCTTACTGAAACTTACAGGCTTTCTTTGTTTGGTTTGGTTTGGTTTTTGTTTTATTTTATTTTATTTTGGCATTGGCTACGCTAGATTCACTCAAAGCCCACCACCAGTGACACACTTTCTCCAACAAGGCGACAGTTGCTCTGACAAGACCACCTGTCCTAATCCTTTCAAATAATGCCATTCCTATGAGTTTATTGGGGGGACATTTTCATTCAGACCCCCACACTCCCCTCACCCAACCCCAGCAATGACCCCTCCTTTATTTTCCTGGTTTCTGCAGTTATTCCAAGATATGTAACTCATAGTTGAACATTCGGAACTGGGAATCACCAGCGAGAGAAAACATGCCATTTGGTTTTTGGGGTCTGTGTTCCCCTAGCCAATATAATCTTTTCTTCTTCCATCCATTTACCTGTGTAGTTCATGATTTCATTTTCCTCTACCCAAGCTATAAACCCAAGCTATACCCAGCTATAAACCACAAAGACAATTAGCAATGCACTATAGCCCTAAGGGTGTGTAGTGGCATGCATACCTTGGCAGTAACCAACAGCTTTCTAATTGTACTTAAGATATGCTCAACAAGAGGGAAGCCATGCCTGGCACTGGAAACCCAGCCCCCTACCCAGAGCCAGTGAAGTCATGGACCTTGGGGGATGGCCTGCAGCTACCACTTCACCAAACCAACATAACCCATAACAACATTCTAAACATTTGTCTCTCTATGCACAGATGAGTGTAGTCTTTATCTCCTCAAGGAAACCTCCCTTGGAGATCACTACAGAAAACCCCAAATGACTAAAATGCAGAGTGGTGGAGCACAGTCCCAATGGAGACATCTCCAAAGCACTCCTGCACCTAAGGCTCACGGAACACTGAAGACGAGAGGGCAGAAAGACTAAGAGGCAGAGGATCAGGCACTTTGCTGTGACATGTGTCTCCTAACAATGCCAAAAGCTAAACTTATGACATCTCACCAACACGAACACCCAAACGTGAGATGAACAAGAGCAAAAATAAACATGCCAAAGCGGATGGGGAAAAGCCCACAATGCCTCAATCCTAGACAAAATACAACCACGGGTAACTAAAGAACACGGGGAGTGGGAGAAATAGTCTTCCCCAGGGAAGAGCTCATCAGTTTGTTATCTAATACTAAGTTGTCAGTCCTAAAAACATACATTCGAGTAACATTATAGAGACTGAGCAGGCTGAACTAGCGATGTATTTGTAGATAGATTTAAATATATATATGTAACAACAACTAATGAAAAAAGAGGCCGTACATTTGAGAGAGCGCAAGGAGCATATTGGAGCACTTAGTGGAAGGGGAGAGAAGGGGGGGGGGATGATATAATTATATTACGACCTCAAAGACAGGAGAAATAATTTTAAACAAAAATCCAATTAAGGCAGTGTGTGCCTGTAATCTGTAATCCCAGGACTGAGGGGGTGGAGACAGGGAGCCTTGGTAGAGACCTCTGGCTTCCACACATACATGTGCACATGTGTTTATGTACTTACACATGTGCACGCACACGCACACAGACACACGGACACACACACATACTACCCCTTAACGAGTTTTACGTAATAAAAGCTAATAACTGTGTAGTCTCTAGACTATGGCATCTTTTGCCCTCCTCTCTTGTGGAGATGGAGATTTCCTCCATCTTTTACTATGATTCTTGTGATGGAAGGATTTCCTGTGACACTTTTATCATGCAGTTCTTGATGATGATGTCACTTAGCTTCTGCATATATACAAAAATCTGTGGGGGGAAAACAGATTGCACCGCCCTTCATTTCTGACAAAGGTATTTTGAGTATGGAATTTGAGGTCAACCATCACTCACTGCCCTACTGCGGTTGTTATGCCAGTGTCTTCCAAGCTGTATGGGCAACAGGCAGAAACCGTGATCTTTCAGCCTCTTTTTCCTTTGTATGTTGTGAGGCTCTTGCCTCTGCCTAATTTTTATTTTTTGAGACAGGATTTCTCTGTGTAGCATTGGTTGTCCTGGACTCATTTTTGTAGACCAGGCTGGCCTCGAACTCGCGGAAATCTGCTTGCTTCTGCCCCCCTGAGTTCTGGGACTAAAGGCGTACGCCACCACACCCCGCCCTCTACCTGATCTTAAGGCTTTTTTTTTTTTTTCTGAATGGTTTTGAGCAATCTGTGTATCATGTGCTTTGCTCCCTCTTGCTCCTGTCATAGTTCAGTCAGATAATTGGACATGCAATTTTAGAACATGTATCAGTTTTTAAAATCAGATATTGTTTCTTTTAACATTTTTCTCTTCTCTCTTCTCGCTTCCTGGTTGCTCAAATTGTGCCTCTGCTATATGCCAGAAGCTCTCCTATAGATACGGATGTCCTGCTGTTTTGTCCATTTTTTCCCTCCCTATTCTGTATTTTGTGATTTAGTTTCTCCTCCTTGTTCTTTCATCTACACTCCTTTCTTCAGCAATATTCATGCACCGTAAGGTTTTGACTCAAGCACTCGATTTATCACACATACTTGTTCTTTCATTCATCTTACTGGATACATAAAATACAGTATTAAGATTTGAAGCGCATGCTTCCTGTCTTTCTATATGAGTTCTCGTGGCTTTTGACTAAGTTTCTATTATTTCTCATTGGGGCCATTACTTCTTAATTGCGTTCTTGATGCATTTTACTGTATGCAGTGCAGTTTTACTTTGTTGGGTGAAAAGGATTCTTTTATGATCCCTGCGATACTCCCTGAACTCTATCTGGGGACGTAGATAAGTTCCATGGAAACAACTTGATCCTTCTGGGTCAAGTGTTGCCAGGTGACACTGGGACATTTGAACAAGGTCCAGATCTGCAATTCCTTCTGTGGCAGAATTCCTGTGTGTGCTCTTCCGTGTGCTGTTTGGGTTATGATGAGCTCAGCAAGCAGTGGGCCCAGGAACTGGCCCATGTGAGAGCTAAAGGTTACATCTCGAACCCTATGTGTCTTTTTTTTTTCTTTTCTTTCTTTCTTTCTTTCTTTCTTTTCTTTCTTTTTTTTTTTTTCTTTTTTTTTTTTTGCATCTCTGAGTCCCTATGTGTGTCTATCTGAAATAAGAAGTGCTCCAGGGCCCCTGGGATGTGTCTAGAGCTCTCTGGCAAAGTGTGCTCTCTCTGGTGATCTGCGTTGTAAACCCCAGCTGCTGCTGACCCTCACAGGCACAGCCTTGCAGCCTTCCTTCTGCGAGGAGTTCTTTTCCTAGTTTGGAAGCTCTCTCAGTCAGTCAGCGGTGCAATTGTAATGGAGTTCACCTTGTTTCCTGCCTCCTACCATTTACCCTCTTTGCTTGGCACTCAGTGTCTTTTTTTCTTTCTATTGTCTATATTCATTGTAGATGGTACTCGGTTTTATTAGAAACACTTCATATAAATATACAGTGAGCATCCTCCGCCAGCCCCCAGTACTGTCTCCTTAAGGACCCTTATAGTCCCTTTTGTTGCCCTAGACAGTTTTGTGTCTATTCTCCTGTCATATACACATATACAATTACATACCTATATAAAATATGCCACCTGCACATGAGAGAAAACTGTGGTGTTTCTGAGTCTGACATACATCATTTAATATGCTGATCTTCGGTTACACACATCTTCCTGAAAAAAAAATAGCATGCTTCTGTTTCTCTTTACAGTTGAATGGAGCTCCACTGTGTACGGATAGTGCATTTTTTTATCCTTTCCCTTGTTTTTAGACATCGAGGTTGATCCAGTCACTTTGCTGTTTGACTACTTCGGCAGTGCGTGCGTTGATATCTGCGTGAATCTCTTAAATTAATTCATCTGCTTCGAAAGCACAAGATGTCTCCCTCAGAAAGACAAGCCAGGTGAGGTGGAGAGTGCCAGTAATCCCAGAATTTTGGAGGCTGAGGCAGGAGGATTGCTGCCAGTTTGAGATCAGACTAGGCTACATAGTAAGTTCAGGCCAAAACCTCAAAACCAAAAAAGGTAACAAATACTGATGAGGACCAGGAGAGAGGGGCATCATTGTGAGAATGTAAATTAGTAAGTCATTATGCAAAGTGCTATGGGGTTTCCTTGAAAATAAAAATAGAACTACCATAAGATCCAGCAATCTCAGTGCTGGGCACATATCCCAAAGGATGACGTCACGCTTTGCCAAGGCAACCGTGCTCCTTGTTTTACTGAACCACTGTGCACGAAGCCAAGATACAGGAAGTGATGATTGGATTTAAAACACTGCGTGTCTAACAGTGAAATCCTATTCAGCCTTAAAAGGAAGGAAGTCCTAGCATTTTCAACAATACAAATAATAGCCCTGAGAACGTTCTGCAAAATGAAATAACTGAGAGCCAGGACGATAAGACTATGACCCGGCTTAGTGTTGAATGGTAGCCGAGCAGCAGTTGTTGCAGCTGGGGAGTATGAGTTGGAGCATCTTTGGGAGATGGAAATTGTTCCCAGCACTCACAGGGGTAACTCCAGGTCCAGGGGATCTAGTGCCCTCTTCTGGCCTGCATGAGCACTGCATTCCTGAGAGCAAACCCACACACAGGTACTTACGCCTATACGTGATTTTAAAAAGGGAATGCATGTATTTAAAAGATTTTAAATGTTTCATCACAAAATGTGACAAGCATTTGGAGCAATACATGTGTTAAATAGCTTGATTTGTCACACTGGAATAGATAAACGGGAACTCTAGTGTATACATGGAGCAAAATATGTTATATTCCACAAATACACGTAATTTTCATATTTAGTTGTAGTTGTTTTGGTTTTTTCCAGACAGAGTTCCTCTGTGTAGTCCTGGCTGTCCTGGATTTGCTTTGTAGACCGGGCTGGCCACGAACTCACAAAAATCTGCCTGCCTCTGCTTCCCAAATACTGGGGTTAAAGGCATGTGCCACCATGCCTGACTTTGATAGTTCTTTCTTTATGATTTACTGAACACAAGAATATTTCTCTCCCCAAACATGAGAAAACAAAAAACAAACACAAAAACAAAAAAAACCAACCAAACAATAAAAAATCCAGCTGATAGGATTTTTTGATCCTTTATGGGAAATACAAATAACATGACAGCTTTCTAGTTAGAGTACACGGCTTGGAGAACAGTCAGACATGCTTAAGATCTGGGGCTCAGAGTGAGCGAAAGTTAGCTTGATGGGCAGTACATTCAAAGACCATCCATCCTCTGATTAGCAGGTTTACACTCTCATTGCTTTTACATTCTAGGCGATTTATTTGTAAAATTAGGCAAAAATCGGGGACCTTACAAAGGATTGTTCCTGTCGCTATGTCTTGACAATGTTTCTGAAGTTTTAAGGTTATCACTGACATTATAATATCTTATGGCTTCATTTTAATAGCATAAAGCAAAGGAGAAAGAGGCCGTGATGACGTATACACTGGAAGACAAATACAGTGATTGCTCTTTACACAGCGACTGACACCGGGAACAATGTGAGCATCCGAGGGCACAAGACTTCAATCACACACGCATGGCGTGCTCATCCGGACGCCCCCGCAGCAGGGCCTGGATTATCTCAGCTTTTGATCTCACTAATTTGCTATAGGGGCAGAAGTTATTCATTTGGGGCGCAATACAGAAATTCCAATTTGAAAGTCCACACATCTTTTAATCAGAAATTTCCCAAAGCACAAAAGTGAAAGTGTAAAAGTTGCCACGTATCATTAGCCCCATTCTTTAGAATGTTTTTCCACTGAAAGCTCTGTGTGAAATTATTACAAGTTTTCAAATGGTTGAAAAAGAAGATGTGTATATGGACACTCACTGAAAGGGCATTATTTAAAAAAGAAAATCTCTCTGGTCACCCAGAGCTCAGGCTAGCTGTACCTATCCATTCAAGGATAGATAATTTGCCATCTCTATGATTATTTTTACATCTGAACTTTTTTTTTATATACACCAGAGACACTCAACACTTTCAGGGTCATTGGCCCAGCATGCAGTGGGATGCCCTATGCAATAGATCCCAATTAATATGGCTGTGTTCAAGGGCCCTACATCACCAGTAATGGGTAACTTCTCTCCCCTTGGCTCTATGTGGCCCTCCTTTGTGGCAGCTGCAACCAGGTCTATCATGTCTTTGATAGAAATTTCACTTACCCCGAGAGAAGCTTTCAACTTTATTAAGCATTGAAGTCTACACATTTGTTCCTTTGTGCAAGCACAGATCAAACGCGCTCTGTCTAAGAAAGTAATCTCACAAATTAGGCTGAAGCTCCTGCATTTTGCCGGTAATGCTTTTCTGTAACCGAAACCTAAGAACCCGTATCAACAGACGAGACTATTATGAACTTTTTAGCATTTAACAAAAGTTTTTATCTTTTTTTCCTTTTTTTTGAAAGTAAATAGAATTCCTTGATTCTATTTAACTAGTTCTTTAGCGTGCTGGGTCCTTTTGCTTGCAGTTAGGGAAAACCTCGATGTCGGTTTAGTGATGCCAAGCTGACGGCTGAGGATGAAAGCAATCAGACCATCAAGTAGCTTAGAGTAAAAACTGTGGTTTCCCATCCGCTCCAGCATTTGCCACTGTGAAAACTTGAGCAAGACACTTGATGTCTGTGGACCTCATGTTCCTTATCACTGGGGAGAACCGAATGACGAGACTGTGGGTGACCTCTGTGGAGTCTGAGGCTCTCTGATTTGAAGTTTTGGACAAAATATACTAAATGTGCTGGCATGGGCATGGGGGGTGTGCGTGGGGGGTGAGCTTACATTTTTGCTTAGATAGGTTTCAGTTCCCAGTTGGTTTGGATAATATGGAAGTGTCACAGCTGAGATATATCTGGAGCCCCGAAAACCAAAACAATACTGCCTTCCAAAAGGACACGGGGGCGGGGTGTGTGTGGGGATGGGGGGTAGGGAAGGGGAGGGAGTCTCCCTTCCTCCTCCTGAGAACTCCCCCACCCCATGTCTCCTCCCCATCCCTCGCCCCTTCCCTGATCTCTCTACAGCAAATGGGACAAATGTTGCTTCACACATAGCTGTGACCCTGAGGCCCGACCCTGTTACTCATATTTCCAAAGATTTCGATTTTTCACCTTTAAATCCCAAATTTGAGGAATTTCAGCTCTTCAGAAAAGTATCTGAGTTGAAGTACACGCCACCCTGTAGGGAGCAGACATTGGTAGTAAATGTGTCACTGCATAGTCATGTCAAGGCCCCAAAGCCTCAGAGCCATGGCAAGTGGCAAAGCCCTCCTGGTGGGGTATGAGTGTTGTCGATGCATGAAGGAATATCCACCTCGGCTCCTCCCACACCCCCGTGTATTCACAGCCCAAAGCCTGCCTTCCTGCACGGACTGCTATCATACAGACTTGCTAAACACGTCTCCTTGAGATCTTTGGAACTTTGTCAAGCAAAGCCTCCATGACTTATCCTCATGTCTGTGACAAATAGTGTTTTACAATTAAACTTTGGGAACTATTTGTCTATCAATTCTTTCTAACTGCGTAGGTAGTTTTATTGACATACTCAACGTTTGCATTAAATGTTGACTAGATCTTTCATCTATCCGTTTTCTGAATTCTAGTTAACTTCATTATGCACTGCAAATATTGCAACCAATAGAAGCTACCAAATTCATGGTTATAGATTCACATTTTCAAAAACTTAAAACTTGTCCTAAAGGCTCAATTTAAAAAAGAGAGATTTATTTTTATTTTATACGCATGTGTGTTTGCTTGCGTGTCTGTGTACCAGGTGTGTGCCTTGTACACGCAGGCGCCAGAAGAGAGTGTTGGATCCACTAGAACTAGAGTTATAGATGGCTGTGAGCTGTCACATTGATGCTGGGAATTGGACCCGGGTCCTCTGGAAGAGCACTGGTGACTGGTGCTATATACCACGGAGTCATCTCTCCAGTCCTATAAAGTTTCAAATTTTTGTTACAGACAATAGATGCCATTTTTATTTTCCTTGAAGTACCAGGATTATATTTTATTAGTTAAAAAAAAGTCTTCATAATCCCCAGCCTAAAATTCCACCGGTTGTATATATTCCTTTTTTTTTTCTAACAAATTCAACATTTCATGAACACAAAAGCTAGTGCCACTTATAACTCTGTTGTGCAAGTTTCTTACCCTAGAAAGAACCATCAACTTCAGGGAATTCCTGTGGGTACTTCCATTTTGTCACACAAGATGTCATGAAAACAAGTACATCTGACTTGTGATGTTATTTATTCCATTATTTGCAGTGACAGCAACAGGCACTGCAGAAGTCCCACTTCCCTCCCCCCCCCACACACACACCCTGCCCTCCATTTGTGTTGGAAGTACATGGTGGTACCAGAGTGACGAGAGTGGCTTGGTATCATTTCAGTTCTAACCGAGGAGCCCACTGTTATACATAGCATTGGTTTTTCACCAGTGATAATTACTACTAGGGTGGGAGAGAAATTGCACTGTAATTTGATCATATAAAACAACATTGACTCGGATGTGGTGGCAGACATCTGTAACCTTTGTGCTTAGGAGGAAGAGGGAGAAGTGTGGTGAGATTGAGGCCAGTCTGGGCTACTGACATAAGGAATTTCAGACTAGGCCCCACAGGCTCGGGGTATATGTGACAGACAACCAACCAGTAAGTAAACAGGGCGAAACTGAATGAACAACTAAACAAAGAAACATATAGCTTTGACCTTGCAGATTTCCCAAAAAGGCCTTGGCCAATCCAGGAATGTGTAGATTTCATTTTGGAAATAATTGGATAAGAGTTTGGTGCTATGATGGGCTTGACTTGTCCCGGCACCAGCTTTTCATTGCTCTCTTCCCGCAAAAGCCGTGTCACAAGAGATTAGGAATTATTGTCACCGAGACCACAATCATTTCCAGAGACCCACTTCTCTTTCTTTTTTCTTTTCTTTTTTTTTTTTTTTTTTTTTTTTTGTGTGTGTTTTTCGAGACAGGGTTTCTCTGTGTAGCCTTGGCCATCCTGGACTCACTTTGTAGACCAGGCTGGCCTCGAACTCACAGCGATCTGCCTGCCTCTGCCTCCCTAGTGCTGGGATTAAAGGTGTGCGCCACCACGCCCGGCTGAGACCCACTTCTCAAATGACTGGATTGTCCATCTTGCAGAAGGAGATGGCGTTTCCTAGGAGCAGAAACTTGCACTTAGAATGTGGATTCCTGGGGAGCAGTCATCAGTCATTTTTGCCCCTTTTTAAAAGTAAGATGACAATAAAACAAGGCTTGCCATAAGTTCTGATGTGTGGGGTACATCGGTTATTTTTGCCGTTGCTGTGACGCAGTGCCTGACGGAAGTAATTCAAGAAAGGAAGGGTTTCTTTTGGCTCACAGTTCAGGAGCGCAGTCCGTTACGGAGGTAGAGTGCTCAGGATGCAGCAACTTGAGGCAGCTGGTCATCTAATCCGTCGCTAGGGAGTCAAGAGCAGTGAGTGCTGGGACTCAGCCCACTGTCTGAACTCTAAGCAGCAGTGACTGCAAGGTGATACCACTGCAGTTGATAGCTCCAATCCACCATCACTTCATGGGCTCTAGGAAAGAGCATGCTCAGAAAAAGATGCTCTCAGCCTGAGCCACGGGTCCCAGGGCTTCCTTTACCTCCTCTCCATCTTCTTCTCCACATTAGAGGCAGCTTTCTGTCGCATTTTGTTCTGTAAGCCAGAACTCTTTGCTCTGCATGGAGATGGAGTCTCACCATGTAACCCAGGTTGGCAATTCTGCCTTAGCCTCCCACATGCTAGGATTACAGGGGTGCACTACTACACCCAGCTGTAGGCTAATATGTTATCACATGATTTATTTTTAAATTTTTGTTCCTGCATGTTTGGGATCAAACCTGGAGCCTCTGCTGGGATGTACTCAGTGGAGAATGCTTATCTAATGTTATTGCAGACTGTGGGGTCCGACCTCAGTGTGGCAGAAATGGCCACGTCATCAACAACAGCCAACTTCTCAAGCATGCTGGGTAACTGCCCTGCCACCGAGGTACACCTGCATCCCAGGGCCAGCACTTGATTTATTATTAATAATTAATAACCTTTATTTCTCATTACTGTTGTTGAAACAATTTATACTTTGCTGTGCACACATAGTTAAATATTCTGTGTGACTGTTCACTTCCATCATCAGCTTTATTAAATTAAGAGATACACAGGGCAGGGATGAAAGTGGTAGAGTGGTAGACTTAGAGAAAGTGACTTAGTGGTAGAGCACTTGCCTGCGTGTGAGGTGTTGGCTTAGTCACCTGCGTCGTCGAGGGTGGGGACAAAGACAACACTGTCATAGCTGGGAATGTGCTTCCCGTTTTCTGACACTGTCATAAAGGTTTTAAAAATCCACTCCAGCACACTTTACTCGGCATATGGCTCTCTTACAAAAGTTAAAGTATAGACTAGCGTTACACTCAAGACTAACAAACAGACCCTTGGGGAGGAAAAGCTCTAGTTCTGCACTTGTGCACAAGGTATTTCGTGCTTGGGTAATTCTCAAGAACTGCACACATGCCGATGAAACCAAGACCATCACTCTTTGTTTGTTTATTTGTTTGTTTGTTTGAGACAGGGTTTCTCTGTGTAGCCTTGGCTGTCCTGGACTCCCTTTGTAGACCAGGCTGGCCTCGAACTCACAGAGATTCACCTGCCTCTGCCTCCCGAGTTCTGGGATTAAAGGCGTGCGCCACCATGCCCGGCTTGAAGTCTGTCGTCACTCTTATCCCTATCAAAATGTATTTCTTGAGCACATAGAGACCCCCCTCACCCCCCTGAGCCAAATAACATAAACGCTAGAAGTTCACTCACTGAAACTCAAGATTTGAGAGTTTAAAGCTCATATCTTTTGAGTTGTAGAAACTTATCGTTTTCTTTAGTGGCGTTTAAGCTTCATTCTTCCTGAAAGTTTAAGTTTTTCATAGTCAGCAAACACTAGTAGAACACATGAAATGTGTAATGTATGTGTACTGCAAATTTGTTTTAAATTTTCATGTCTGACAGGTTTGAAAGTGGAATCACATTTTAAATGCATTAAGAATCCTAGTCTGAGAGAATCCTAAAATGGATCTTATAACCCTTACAGAATTCCATGATTAACCACAGAAAATTCTCTCTGGTCATCTCTGAACGTCAGGATTTGTGCATTTCATGTCTCTTCAGGTAAGATATGCCATCGTAGATGCCATTATAAAAGTGTGTCTCTGAATTTACAAGTTAGACTCACACCAGGTTATTTTATGGTGAAGTACCCTAAAGCTTTTGTGAGCTCTGGGTGAGTCTAGTGCCACCAACAAGGGAGTTGCTTCAGGCAACTTCCTTTTACTGGAATATACTATGTTTCAGACTTTTATTGATCTCTGTCTCGATTCTGTCTCTGTTTCTAAATTGGTTGTTTCATTTCAGAGTCTTTGTCTCTTCTTCTTTTTTTTTTTTTTTTTTTTTTTTTTTTTTTTTAAGATTTGTTTATTATGTATATAGTGTACACCTGAAGGCCAGAAGAGGGCACCAGATCACATTATATATGGTTCTGAGCCACCAAGTGGTTGCTGGGAATTGAACTCAGAACCTCTGGAAGAGCAGCCAGTGCTCTTAACCTCTGAGCCATCTCTCCAGCCCCATCTTTATGTATCTGTAGACAGTGCTTCTTTATAGTCTGTGGCTGCCCTGGTTTACAGACATCAACGTCACAGGGCCAAATCCTAAAAACAGAACGTGCACTCCGAGTGAACGGAACTTCCGCAGCTCCTGCTTCGGCTTCCGTGTTCACACTAAGGAGGGTCCTATCCCAACTCCAT
Source organism: Acomys russatus (assembly GCF_903995435.1). Lineage (NCBI taxonomy): Eukaryota > Metazoa > Chordata > Mammalia > Rodentia > Muridae > Acomys > Acomys russatus. The sequence continues at coordinate 13,285,014 of NC_067151.1, read as the reverse complement.
GTAGGTATGGCAAGGGCTAAATAAGTACATTTAAATAGTTAAGACTCGTACCTGGTATGTAGGAGGTACATTATGGATCTTTACGTCTGCATGTGTGTATTCCGGTGCATGTATGTGCTTGCGGAGGGTAGAGGTCAACCTCCCTGTCATTCCTCGGTGCCTTGTTTTTGAGATGAGGTCTTCTCTTGGCCTGGAACTTTCTGGTGCTACGTCAGTGAGTGGAGCTCCACCTGTTTCCTCCTTCCCAGCACTTACCTTTAATGGGCTCCTGGAATGGAGCTCAGGTTCTCAAGACTGCGTGGCAAATGCCATCTCTACCGAGCCATTTCCCAAACCCTCAGGATGTTTCCAGTCTAATGTTTACCCAGGTATAGTGTCTCATGCCTGTAATCTCAGCACTTGGGGAGCTGAGATTGGGGGTATCCTCACAAGTTCATGGCTAGCTTGGGTGACATGATGAGCTCAAGGCCAATCTGGCCTGTAGAGTAAGATCCTGTGTGCAAACAAATGAAAAACAGAAGCAACACTGAAGCAGCTAAGGGCATGAGTTCCTGTGGACACCGCTGTCCATCTCACCTGTCCCTGGGGATTCATACCTGTGTACCCAGCTCTACAATTGCTTGGACTCTGCTGTCATAGATGCCCCAAGTTGTGCTCAGAATTGTATCACATTATTCAGATTTCCCTTCCTAGATCCCTTTCCTCCTAGCAACTGAACCTTCAAGATAGCACAGCTATTGCCAGTCTTCCCCCTATGACCTGGAACTCTCTATATAGGCTAGGCTGGCCTTGAACTCACAGACATCCAGAGGCATAGTTCCAAAGAAAGCTCCCAAACAGCATCTATTAAAGGTACTTCCTGTCCACCTTCTTGCATTTTTCGAGACAGGGTTTCTCTGTGTAGCCTTGGCCATCCTGGACTCACTTTGTGGACCAGGCTGGCTTCGAATTCACAGGGATCTGCCTGCCTCTGCCTCCCGAGTGCTGGGATTAAAGGCGTATGCCACCACATCAGGCATTTTTGTTAATTTTTAAATCTAACATACAAGATAATTTGTTTCATTACAGCGCTTTGCATACTTGTATGTTGCTCCTTGCTTAGATTCCCTCTGCAAATTTCCTAACCCTTCAGGGCCTGTGTCATGGTTCAGCCAATCAGAAAGCTTTTTAATGGATGACTTTGTTGTTCCCTGTTGTATGCTGATAAACATTTAACTACCAGCTCTTTCATTTGGAGTTTACCATTTTCTCTGGGGTGATTTTCCCACTTCTCCCCATGGCTGGTTTCAAATTACTGACACCATGTCACCAAGGGAGGTGACACACAGTGAGTGACATTGCCAACATTCAAAGACAATCCATGAGAGTGAACTTAAGGGCAGAGATGACATGAAATGGCCAAGAATACCTTCAGCTAACTTTACAAGTATTTCTGTGGTCAACAAATTTATTTATTTATTTATTTATTTATTTCTTCTTCTTCTTCCTCCTCTTCCTCCTCCTCCTCCTCCTTCTCCTCCTCCTCCTCTTCCTCCACCTCCTCCTCTTCTTCTCCCTCTCCCTCCCCCCCCCCCCCCTTTTGTTTTTTTGAGACAGAGTTTCTCTTCTAGTCCTGGACTCCCTCTCTAGACCAGGCTGCCCTCGAACTCACAGAGATCCTCCTGCCTCTGCATCGGAAGTGCTTGGATTACAGGCGTGTGCCACTACACCGGGGCGATCAACACATTTCTATATGTGTCACTTTTATGTATTCGCCTGTGTGTCTTCGGGATGGATTTGAGGAGTGGGAGCTGAGTCGGCCTATGCTGTCCAATCTGCTGGAAAGGGGCTCCTGCCTGGTTCCCACCTGGGATAAGATGCTTTGCTTCTCAATAGGTCCTCATGCTGTCCAGAGTTGGATTTGGTATTAGGGGTGTAGCTTAGTGGAAAAGCACATGTTTAGAATATACAAGGTCATGAATTTGATCCCCGATATTGAAAAACAAAATACTTCTGGAGATTTTATTCACAAGTGTCCTAGTTAGGTTGTTGTTTGTCAACTTGACACAAGCCAGAGTCATCTAAGAAGAATGCCTATAGGCAAGTCTATGGAGGGCATTCCTTTTTTGAGGCAGGGTGCCCCTATGTAGTAACCCTGGATGTCCTGGAACTCACTCTGTAGACCAGACTGGTCTCACACTCACAGAGATCCTCTTATCTCTGCTGCCCACATTTTCTTAATGATGGATGTGGGAGGGCCCAGCCTACTGTGGGCAAGCTCTGGAGTATCCACTTTTGTTGTTGTTGTTGTTTTCAGAGACAGGGTTTCTCTGTGTAGTCCTGGCTGACCTGGACTTACTTTGTAGACCAGGCTGGCCTTGAACTCACAGAGATCTGCCTGCCTCTGCCTCCCGAGTGCTGGGGTTAAAGGTGTGCGCCATCACGCCCGGCCCTGATTAGCTTTTTACATCTATTGGTTGTTACTGGTGTCTCCCACTCCATCACCATTCTCACACAGGATGGATTCCCAGGATATTATTTATTCTTTCCCAGTCTAGGATGAAACCACAGCTCTCCACACTGCCAATAGGCTTTCTACTTTTCCTTCCTGCATCTACTTTTACCTTCTCATATCCATTCTCTACAAATTAGACAGAGGAATAATTCTAAGACCAACCCTCTCATGCGTCTGCCTCAAGACACTGGTAGGTAGCTT